>NW_022985705.1:166997-232132 GCF_902459465.1 Asterias rubens
TTTCATTTAACAAAAAAAGGATACATTTTAACAATCTCAGACAAAACAAAATAATTTTGAAGAATAGCCCAGCCAGTTGCCTTTAAAAATTTATCTTATCCAACAAAATTGTTTTGTGCAAAGCTAATTTTTGTGTGTGCTTAAGCAGCTATATGAAAATGGAACATGGTGTTCATAATAATATATTATAGCATTGTGTATGATGGTGCATCATAATAAATTGTAAACAGGACTCCAGGGTCAGCAGAATAAAGGAAAGTGCATGAAGAAACAGAGTGTACAAGGATGAAGAGAGGAAGGCTGCATGGAATTACCTGTATCTTCCAGAGCTGTGTAATCAACCTCATCACCAGTGGGTACATATTCTCATCCCCGGCAGACAATGACTGCAGTGTCTTCAGCACTGATGTCATACACACTTTATGTGTGACTGTGTGGGGAATGGCAGTCAGCAGGTCATAGGTCAAGGTCGGGTCATGTTCCTCACCGAGTCTGTAGAGAAGCAGTGGCAGGAGGGACGGTGCCTGCCAAAAAAGATCAAAACAGTTATGTCATCTTAGTGAAGCTGTTTCTAAGAGTGTTGCTGTGGGCATCTTATGCTCTAACGTATGTTAAGGGTGCACCCCAATAAATAAGTAGAAAACAGAGCATCAACCTCTTACATTTTTTGTAGACCCTCAAAATATTCTATATTAGACAGATTTGAGGGCCCTCAAAAAGGGCTTCAGTGTAAATGTTTTGCCCAATTAAGACCTAGGGGTTGTCGACTTCCAACATAATGTATTTTGGATGACAAAGGCCATTGAACAAAAAAAAATCGTTTTGCTGAAAGTGCAGAGGAATTTTTTAAGGTTGATGCTCGGACTTTTGAAAGATTACACTGTGGTAGGGGTGGTTTAATTCGGAGGGGGAATAACTAGACAGCCCCAGGGACTCCCCATTATCAGACATGGCCATAACTTGACCTTGTAAGTCTGCTGCCATCTAGTGTCAAGACAAATCTTCTGCTGAGACCATGGATCACTTACCCATCTATTATCTCGATTTGCAATCTGTATTAATACATCGAGTGCTGCACGTACGACCCTCCTCCCTCGTCCCCACAGTAATGAAGTCACTATCAGCATTACAATGCTGGAAACACTATCACTATGGCTGACGTTCAATTGGACGGCAACTAGCCAATTGTATGCAGCATTGGTGTCCTCCATCACAGCACGGAATAGATGGGAACAGTATTTCATCAACTGGTACCACGCATTCTTGGACGGGTTCTTTTGTGCAATGAAGGTAAAATGGAAAATTAAAAATTAAATAATAACAAGCAGTTTTTTATATTGCCCATTTTACAATAACGTATCAATGAGCTTTACATTTGTACCCTGGTCATTGGGCCAATAACATTCCTTTAATCTTTCTCAGCTCTCATTTCATTTCATTTTTTTCATTTTCATTGTTATTGGCCAGACTTTTAGATTTTCCAATGGAAGTGCCCTTTGCAAAATGAAAATGGCCTTGCCCTTTCAACTGTTCAAAGTTGAGAAGATTAAAGATTCTGGGGAGTTCACAGTTCACAGCCCTGAGCTGGCGTGGCAACAGATCAGGGCCCAATTTCATTTTCAGTTTATAAGTGTATGTTAATCATTACCAATGGGAGACTTTTGGGACTCTTGGTGGCAGCAGACTTACCAGGTAAAATCCATTGTTCTTGGTCATGTGCGCACGCTCAGAACTACAGAAACAATGGAAATTTACCTGGTAAGTCTGCTGCCACCTAGCGTCCCAAAGTCTCCCATTACAAAAGTACTGACTGAACTTGATAACAATAACAAAACTGATCAATTTAAGATTCTGGGGAATTTACAGCCCTCAGCTGCCGTGGCAACAGATCAGGGCCCAATTTCAGTGGCTCTGCTTACCGCCGAATACTGATCTTATGAATGCCTAGTAACGTGAAGTAAGCAGGTGAACAAGCAAAAATTCCCAGCTAACCTGTGAAATCTGCTTGACAGAAGCGCAGAATTTCCTGCGTTTGCTGATTCTCTGCTAACGGTAAGCAGAGCTGTGAAATTGGGCCACGGTTCAGGCCTGGAATTTCATCTTTGAACATGTTGAAAGGGCAAGGCCATTTTCATTTTGCAAAGAGCACTTCCATTGGAAAATCTTAAAGGGCACCAAGACCAAGACCAGGGCCCAATTTCATAGAGCTGCTAAGCACAACAATTTGCTAAGCATGAAATTTCTTCCTTGATAAAAACAAGATTACCAACCAGGTTTCCATTTGTTGCATTTGCTTGTTACTGGTATTCAGCTGTTGTTCGCTTATCCCGAAAATCACGAGGACATTTGGTTGGTAATCCTGTTTTTATTGAGGCAGAAATTTCATGCTAAGCAAATTTGTGTTCTAAGCAGCTCCATGAAATTGGGCCCACGGCTAACGGAGGCCATGGCCTCCGTGGAGTGCGTGTAACTCCAGGCCTGTAGTTTATAAGTTTATTTCAATGATTACCAATCACAAAGTTACAGACCGAACCTGACAACAATAACAAAGATGATCAGTTTAAGATTCTGACTACCTGCTTCTGCAATGCCGGTCTCTGCTTTAGACCATTCTGGCCGAGCCTTCTCACAACAGCAAGGAGTTTGGATGCTGCCGCCTGATTGGCCGATATTTGGTTGGTTCCCATCACATTCACTGGTACCGAGATTACTTGCAGCAGTGGAAGGATGAACAGTTGAACGCAGGTATTCAACACGGACACCTCTTCTCCACAAACACAGACGACTTTCCTGACTGAAAACATACACGTATTTTCAATTTCTTAAAGGGAAGCTATACATTTGGTAATCACTCTTAAAATGAATGGCAATGAAAAGTGGTATAAAGCAATTGGAGAAACGTTTCAATTCGAACTAATGTGGTTATGTAAAAAGATATAATTTGTTTTTTCCCCCAAAATTTGTATCTGAGATGTGTTGCTACAGTTATGCT
The DNA here is from genome assembly GCF_902459465.1 of Asterias rubens. Taxonomy (NCBI): domain Eukaryota; kingdom Metazoa; phylum Echinodermata; class Asteroidea; order Forcipulatida; family Asteriidae; genus Asterias; species Asterias rubens. The sequence goes on from NW_022985705.1 coordinate 169,990, forward strand.
TTTCAGATCGTTTATTTCAATTAGGGGAGTATTCTTTCAGCATTATTCTTCGCTCCAGATTTTTGGCAATATCTGAAAAACATGACCACCTTTTCAAATGTAATTTTCACATCGGTTGGTTTAACAAAATTAAAAAAAATGAGCAGGCAATTTAACCACCAGCTTATTCTATTTGGCACGAAATTGAATGCTATCTGAAAAGGGTCATTCGATTTCGTTTTAAGACTAGTCAAATGTACTTTTACGTTATTCGATTTAACAAAATAATCATTTAATTTAACAATTCATCAAAACAACATTCAAATTCACAGATGCTTCTTGAGGCGTGTGTGTCACGAATAAGAATGACGCTACGCTAAATTGAACAGAGTGCTTAAGGAATTTGACTCGACCCAAAACGAAATTGAATGGCCGAATTCTGAATTTGAAACGCAGTAACAACTGGAGAGGCAAAACAGTTTTAATTCGAACGCATGAAAATGAAATTGATTGCTCATTTGCCAAATTTGCCCGTGAAAACCTATATTATTATTTTTTTTTTTTTTTCTTTTTTCGGGGGAACCCAGATTTCCATTTAAAAATGGAGAAATCACATCCCTGATTTAATACTAATTATATTCATCAAACTTACCAACAGACAGTAGCCCTCCTAGTTGATTACCGGGAGTCTCCAACATGAGACAGCTCAGTGAACAGATCAGCGTCTCATCCACTACATCAGCACCACAAACATCTACCATCTGCTCCAGGACCTTCAGACTAGCGGCCATGTCATGGCCGTGGGTCAAGCAGTCTTTGCAGAGCGTCACGCTCAGCACAGACAGCGATTTGTAAGTATGTTTGTCTGTGGATGGGAGACCCTGAGCAACTTGGATGATGGTGGCGAGATGGGAGGTGGCCTCGGTTAGCTCTGGCAGGCTAGTCACCTGGAATGATAGTTAAAATAATAGGATGATATTACGATATCGTCACAATTTGATATTGAGGACAATTTAATCAGCATTAAACCATTATACACGTTCGGTACAGAAAAAAAAAAAGTTCACAGATTTACAAATAACTTACAGGGTATACAGAAGGTAATGGTGAAAGACTTCTCTTGAAATATTATGCCATAAGATGCTTTACTTTTTGAGAAAACATTAAAACAATATCAATTCTCGATAGCGAGAACTACGAATTACGAATTTATTTTGAACACATGTCATGACACGAAGAAACGTGCGGAAACAAGGGTGGGTTTTCCCGTTATTTTCTCCCGACTCCGATGACTGATTGAGCCTAAATTTTCACAGGTTTGTTATTTGCTATAGATGTTGTGATACATGAAGTGTGGGCCTTGGACAATACTGTTTACCGAAAGTGTCCAATGGCTTAAAAATATTTGAAAGATTGAAATACCAAAGACAGCGAATTCCTCATATAAAGACGGTATTCTCGATGAAATGATCTCAATAATCAAACTAAACTCCTTAGAAACATGCAGCACCAGCAACAAAACTGGAGCAAACAAAGCTACTCAATCAAACCAATCACACAAATGTTACGTACTGTCGATTTTGGAACTATTTGATTGACAATAACTCTTCATTTCATTTCATTTCAATAGGTCGTTGTGAAAAAAATATGTCCTCGCAGGAGCACTAATCACTATAGGAGTACACAATCTGAGAAGCATAGAAACTGATATCTTTCTACATTTAACCACATTACTTAAAGACAGTGGACACTATTGGTAACTACTCAAAATAATTATCAGCATAAAACCTTACTTGGTAACGAGTAATGGGGAGAGGTTGATAGTATACAACATTGTGAGAAACGGCTCCCTCTGAAGTCACGTAGTTTTCGAGAAAGAAGTAATTTTCCATGAATTTGATTTTGAGACCTCAAGTTTAGAATTTGAGGTCTCGAAATCAAGCATCTAAAAGCAGACAACTTTGTGACAAGGGTGTTTTTTTCTTCTTTCATAGTTATCTCCCAACTCCGACGACCAATCGAGCTCAAATTTTCACAGGTTTGTTATTTTATGCATATGTTGATATACACCAAGTGTGGTCTTTGACAATTACCAAGTGTCCACTGTCTTTAAACATTTCAAACGTTAAACGTTTCTCTAAATGCTTTATTTCTGCGCCGTGAACAGCCAGCAGGGTGGATACGTGCGCATCACAAGTGTTATTATTATTATTATTTTTGTTATTATTATTATCGAAAGCTGCTGAAGGCTTATAACCAATAGTTTTAATTGCCATTAATTTGAAAAGTGATTACCAAACATATACCTTCCCTTTAAATAATTATTATTAGTTTCACTAATAATGAATGCTTTGATTGATACCTTGGTCTGGTGCAGGCAATCTATGACAAATGCAAATAACTCAGCGGCCACAGAGTCAAGTCGACTTGTAGAGACACTAGACTGGCAATGCTGCAGCAGAGTGTGAGTTAACAGTGTCTTGAAGGTTGCTAGTTGATAGGGTAGGGCTGGATTCAACATGGTGTATGCTAGGAAGGGATGTAACATCCTCACTGTGTAACGCGAGTACCTGCAAGACAATGGATTCTGTTACAACAACAACAGGCCTTCAAATAACCCTCGGCAGCCACAGCACGGGGAGAATTTTGAGACGCTGGTGGCAGCAGACAAAACAGTCCTTTTTTGTGGCTCTGAGCATGCGCCAAGCTGTTGTGCGCATAGGACTGAGTACACGCACTACTACCGAGAACTGTAAAAAGGACCGTCCAAAAGTCTCCCATTTCCATGGTGGCCTGTGCTTTTGCTAGCTATGGTTCCCTCTGCAAGGTTCCAATACAATTTACATTGTCCCTGTATAAGTGCCCCTTACCTCCTGCAAGAGCGAAGTGCAAGGCCTGCAACATGGAGTATGTTTGACAGGGGTGTAACATATTGACGGCGTGACAGACATAACTACAAGACAACAATGTCTGTTGCTGTATCATAGACGGATTAAATATGATGTAAGCTAGAGAATGGTGTAACACACACCTTGTATAACATGAGTACTTGCAAGATAAAAATGGCTTCTGTCTCATAAGACAATGTTCGAGAAATGACCCATGTGCTACCAAAGTGCTTCGGTAGCATGCACTGCAGTTTAGTTGCCTGTAAATGTTGCCTCATGTGATAAGGCTTTTAAGATCACTCAGCCACGACACTCTAGAACTTGTGAAATGTTGGAAGTGTTGTGACCGAGCTGTTACGGGTACCGAACCCAAGCTCTGCTGCATCTGATCAGCAGAGTCCCAGTTGTGACACTTGTGTCCTTAAGCAAGACACTTAATCATTGCTTCGTCCTTTGGATGGGATGTAAATGTGTAGGTCCAGTGTGTTGTTATAAAAACTATCAACGCACGTAAAAGACCCTATCGCCCCGGTGTGCCTGGCAGTGCGACCATCTTCAATCATGATAGCTGCACTAGAAAGGAAGAGAGAAAGACATATTTAATAGGCACTTACTTGTAATCTGTTAGTAGGTGAGACACATGGTGTAGGACCGATGGCCAGCAATCAGGTCTACTGGTCAGTATTGAGATAAATGGATGAGGAGGTGACCTGGAAGCAAGGGCAATCACATCAACATCTTTAAAATGTTATGATAATGCTACTTAAAGGCAGGGGACACTATTGGTAATTACTCAACATAATTGTTAGCACAAAAAACCTTACTTGGTTATGAGTAATGGGGAGAGGTTGATAGTATAAAACATTGTGAGAAACGGTTCCCTCTGAAGTAACGTAGTTTTCGAGAGAGAAGTAATTTTCATCGAATTTGATTTTGAGACCTCAGATTTAGAATTTGAGGTCTCGAAATCAACCATCTGAATGTGCACAACTGCAGGTGACAAGGGTGTTTTTTCTTTAATTAATATCTCGCATCTTCGACGACCGATTGAGCTCAAATTTTCACAGGTTTGTTATTTTGTGCATATGTTGAGATACACCAAGTGAGAAGACTGGTCTTTGACAATTACCAATAGTGTCCAATGTCTTTAAACATTTTCTTTTATAATGAGGAGAGGTTGACATTGTTTATTAAAAAGCCTAATGGAGCGCATCGGCAGCTCAGGGCTGTATACTCCACAGGGAGCTGAGAAAGATTAAAGGAATGTTCTTGGCCCAGTGACCAGGCAGGTTACCAATGTAAAGCGCAAGGTCTTTGAAAGGTCAAGGGCACCAAGGCAAATGACCTGGGGTTGATTTCACAAAGCAATAAAATCCATCGTAAGACAATATGTCAGTATCACCATAGTGACTTGTATGGTGACATCACACTTTACTAAGCAACTACGATTGATTTGCAGTTAAGATCAATCTTAGATCTTTGTGAAATCGGCCCCAGGGGGCATGGAGATGGCGGCTCTCACCTTCGTTGCCTCCTTGAAGTGTATACAGGCCTGCGCATAAATACACATTTACGCATTTCATTGTAAAATACACAACATAAGAACTAGTTATATAGAAATGCTAGCTTACCTTAGCCCATACGGGCAGTGATACACCCCCTCAATGGTAACGCTTGTTCTTATCTGTAGCAATATTAGCTTTCCAACTGCTTGAATGACCCCGGTAGTGTTAACAGCAGAAGGAATGACATTTAAGAGTCCTTTGACTACGTAGGATAGCTCTGCGTGACCGTGCTGAACTAACGACACCAGACAGTCACTGCAGGCTAGACACACTGAGGAGGACTCCACGGTACATTGCTCCCAAACAAGCTTCAGTTCCGCTATCTGTAATCAATCAAAGCAAGGTTGAGGCTATACTGATTTTAGTTGGTGGGCTATAAATCAATTTTTTGTTTAAGTAGTCCACCAAGGGCAAGCAGATCAACAAAGTTACTCATGATGATTATGTGGCCATCAATTGCTGAAGTGCACGCTTCATACAGGCACACAATGCCAGGTTTCAAAACTGCTTGTGTTATGGAGCCATGCAATAAGTTGAATGGTCTTTAGATTGTGTTCTCTCTCTCTGTGACATTTGATACTCCTTATAATTAGATCTCAGATCAATGCACAGTGGACAACAAGACAACATTTGATTTATTGTAGGGGAAATCTGTCTTAGGTAGCACACAATGTCTTTTGCTCAAAGTGCTGGGCAAAAATTGCAAGTCTTGGGCGGGCCAAACCAGAATTTGCCCACTGAATAAAAGTGCCTGAAGGGGTAAGTTTGGTTACCAGTCAACTCTGTCTAAGGTCACCTTGGTCAACCTGGTCGGCAAGTGTTTTTTTTTGTTAAGTGGTTGAGTGGGAAGTGGCAGGATGTTACTGGCTCAGAAATGAATACTAATCACCTTTAGGGTCATGGTTCTCGTCAACAACTTATTTAAATTTTCGGACCAATTTGACCTAGAGTGTGGTGAAAATCTTATAAATTATTTATTTTCATACACGTATGTTGTAGTGTGTATTGTACAATGGCAAGTTCTCAGAGACACTAGTAGTACGACTGAGCAACAGCACTACTCTACCTGAGGGGAATTACTGGTGATGAGATCGTCCTTTAATATCTTGCTCTTCTGTGATACGATCTGACTGTAGAGTTTTGAAGCAGCTGCGGTGTTCAGACCACGGTCACCAAAATGTAGACGAGTCTTCAAATCCTCAGCCATGTTGGAATTTGAAGAGGTGACCAGAACAACTCAATTGAGAAAATGACTCACAGAGGTTTACTCGGCTCAGTTGATTAGCAGTGCCAGCGCAGTAAACTGAAAATAAATTGTTGAGAATGATGACGATATCAACTTACTCATCGTTCGGTATAGATTAGAACTATGCATTGCATAGTGATAGTCCTATGAGGAATTGGTCCACTAGCGTTCTTTTGTGGACACGACAGAACCTTAAGTCAATACAGAGTCGTCTAAACTGTATTTCCGTTATTGGTGTAACTAATAATAGCACGAATTAGCGCCGTCGCCAGATTTTATTTTCCGTGCATAGCTAGAAGTTCCTGCCATGGCACGCATTGGTTTTACGTCATGATTATATGAGCTGCAAAAATATGAAAACAATGTAGAATTGGTAGGATTTGAACCTACAACCTTGTGATTAATAATACAATTACAAATACAAGCAAGCCTGACAGTGTGACACTCACACTGCACTACCTACCTGGCTGGTGGTCCTGGATCATTCATTTATATCAACTCACATTTTTATCATATTCTGTCACTGCTGTCTACACCAAGAAACATAGCTGGGAAATCCCATAGTTGCACAACAGCATATTGACTGTGCGTTTAACTTGAATTTGTAATCATAAAAATGTATGAAATTTAATTACACAAAAATACAGCTGGAAAACAAACACAAAGGTCACACACTCACCTACCTCGCTCACGAGCCACAAGTACACAGCACCTCTACGAGAAATTCCCCGCGTCCGTCATCCATAAAAGAGAAACAGCGCCACCAAGCGACAAAACAGGCTAAGTGGTGTCCGCTACTATACTACTTCTTTGACATTCGACCTTATTTTGGTGACTGATGACCGTATGCTTTCTTTCTTCTCTTCCTTGGAATGCTCTAATTTCATCATTTGGGTCACACACAAAGCAAGCACTTACTTATTATTGTGAATGTGAGTTTCTTAGTTTTACTTGGTCTCTTTGTCATTTTTAACATTCGTATTATTATTACTCAGTCTTTTTGTATTCTTTTTGTCTGCCCGCCCGCTGCCCGGTGCGGTGTATTTTTTTTTCTTTTCTTTTACACCTCAGCAGCGCTCTGCGAGGGGTTTTGTACTGAGTCTACCTCCATAACACTACACTGGGATAACTTTCCGTATGGCGCCACCACTTTTTCACACATTTTTACAAAAAGGGATATCTCATTGAGGTAAATTAGGTCTTATATTATTTCATATCGAATGAAAAAGTGGTGGCGCCATACGGAAACTTTTCCCATTAAGGCCCCCCTCCCCCTACTCCTAGTCCTAGAACTATGAAGTTCGGTTCCGCGATCGTCTCCACGAGTCCAAGTTTGTGGTTAGACTCGGAGTCCAAGTTTGTGGTCCGAGTCCACAAACGTGGAGATGATAGCGGAACAAACTTCACAGTTCTAGGAGTAGGCCTACCCTACCTGGGAGACTCCCTCCCCCCCCCCCCCCCCCCCCCCTGCCCCCAGGCCCTCACCTCTTCCAACTATGTGCCACTGGTGGGAAGTACAATTTTTAAGGGAAACAAAAAACAAAAAACTATTAACTAACACTCGGTGTAGTGTAGCATCCATTATAAAAAAACATTTATAATATTTTGTTTGTGAACAGGGAATTCCAGCTCGTAGGCCTAAAGGATGCCCAAGAAATTTGCAGGAGAGAACTCCAAGGCGGCGGTTGCCAAAGCACGGAAGGCTGAACTTCTGCATGAGAAAGAAGCCGCTAAACAAAAAGCAGAAGAAGATGCATACTGGAACGACGATGACAAACATGTCAAGAAAAAACAACAGAGGAAGGTAATTACCAGGGCCCAATTTCATAGAGCTGCTTAAGCAAAAAAAATTGCTTAAGCAGAAACATCCTTGCTTAGTAAAATGCTAAGTTCTTGCTAAGTAAACAACAGCTAAATACCAGGCAATATATATGGCATGTCATTTGACCAGTAACATGTGTAAAATAAGCAAGCTATTTTCGTGCTTAGAGCAAATTTTGTTGCTTAAGCAGCTCTATGAAATTGGACCCAGCAGAGTTGTAGTTGAGTCACCAGTCCAAGTCCAAGTCACTTGGTCAGAGTCCATGTTGGAATCCTGAGTCATTTAGGTCGAGTACGAGTCACTTGGTCAGAGTCTTGAGTCCTTTGGGTCAAGTCTGAGTCACTTGGTCAGAACCAAGTTCGAGTCCTGAGTCACTTAGGTTGAGTCTGAGTCACTTGGTTAGAGTCCAAGTTCGAGACCCGAGTCACTTTTTTAAATCACTTAATAGTTGGGATACTTAAACCTGGGCCCAATATCTTAAAGCCTGTTCGTCCAAGTTGTGTCTTGAGACGACTAGAGTCCGAGTCCTGCAGCAGATTTCACGAAATGCTAGGATTAATCCTATCTTGAGTTAACCCGTCCTAACTTAGGATGGGTTCAATGCTACTTAACGTCTTCGGATACGGAACTGAACTCGTCCTAAGTATTAAGATTAATCCTAAGTTAGGAAGAGTTTGTTGAAATTTACGGCTGAACTCGAGTTTTACAACTCTGTTTACCATATTCGGTTGTTCAATTGCAGGAAAATAAAGACAAGAAACGAGAGGAGGAGTCGATGAGGAAGCTAGAATCTCGTCGTCTCCTTGAGGAAGAAGAAGAAATCTTGAAGGCAGCTACTAAGGTGACCAAACCCAGCAAGCTGACCAGGGTTCAGATTCAGGCTGAGCAGGAGATTAAAGCAGCCCAGGAAGGTAAAAATGTGAAATGAGAATCATGTAGGCAGAATTGATACTTTTTACAATTTAATTCATCAATTCGATTCAATTCAGTTCAATTCGAACTTGCATTTACTTTTCTTAATTTGGGGTTGAACAAAGAAAAATTTACCAAAGTGGGATTTGAACCAAGACGTCTGGATCATTGATCCAGCGCTCTACCACCTGAGCTATCTAGCCCTATGTTGGGGGTCTCCCTATTGTTTCAATGTCTTTATTTGGGGGTGCCAGTCAGAAGCCATACAACCATTAAACCACTGTATAAGCCAGGAATCACACTTAAGTTTACAATACAACTACATCTACATCTATGATAATACTTGTCAAAGCCTTTTCAGCGTCTAGACAAGGTGAGAAGACAATGAAGAATCTTCAGTTTGGGAAATGGGCGGAAAACCCTAGAGAATTGTTCCAGGGAAAACCCATGAATTCAAGGAGGGACTTTTAAAAGCCCAATCAACATAGTGCCCTGGTAGGATTCGAACCGGGGTCCCCAGAGGTGGAAGGCGTGGCAAGACACCACTGCGCCAACCTGACAACGTGGGAAGCGGCAGCCAAGGGATCACGTTAAGGGGATGTGACTTTCCACTTTAGATATCAAATAATAAACCACCAGGAAAACTGACTTGGTAAATTTAAAATTTTTTGGGGTTGAACAAAGACAAATGTACTAGAGCGGGATTTAAACCCCCCGAAAATTATGACATTTTATTTTTTCTTAAGCTGCTGAGAGGAAGAAGAAGCAGCCAAGCACCCATCTGGATGAACCACTTGAGGAGAATCCTAATATAGCCCTCGCTGCTGAAGAAGCTTCAGGGGATTCGTCGGCCAGGAATGTAGAGGAAGCTATTGGTGCTCTTAGGTCAGTAGAAAATGTTTAGATGCTTTGAATTGTGATTTATCATTGCGTAAACATGGTCTAGCCCCGAAATATATCTCAGAATTACTTTTTCCCAAAAAGCAACCTACAACTCGTGTTCTCCGATCATCATCTACCGCCCACCTGGAATTCAACTCTGGTCCTATCCCCCGCACTCGCTATGGAAACCGCTCCTTCTCAATCGCCACTCTCACTCTTTGGAACAATCTTCCTGTTCACATCCGTGCCTCCACTACACTGGACTCATTTAAAACCGTTGTAAAACACACTTATTTAAATCCATCTAATCTATTCAGTTTCTGCTATTTCATCCCACTTTTAATTGTAATTTTTTTGTTATCTTAAACTTCCTGTTCAGCGCTTAGAAACCTTTTATTAAGCGCTATATAAATGCATGTTATTATTATTATTATTATTGTTGTAACACAATGTGTATATCTACTTGTTGGTAGATATAGACATGGTGTAACCAACAACCATATATGATAATACCCATCACCATTCAATGCCTCAAATCCCATACTAATGGTATTGAACAACAAAAAATACAAACTTTCTGTACAATTTACAAACAGTTGTTCTCTACTATAGACAACCTGTACAGTTGAAGAGCTACAAAGGGTTGGTGAACTTTTACTGACAATAGTGTTACTGAAAGCAGGATGGTTAATTTAACTTGGAATATTTCACACTGTACAAACATTCTGAAAATAGGAAGATTAGTATGAACTTAGATCGTAACACTGTGCACAAATACTGAAAGTGTTCATAATGAAAGTTATGGAAAAAAATAACTTAAAGTGAAAGTGAAAGTGAATTTGAAATCCGAACTGTAAAAACATTCTGAAGGTTGGAATGTCAATTTGAATTAAAAGAGCAATAACACTGTACAAACATTGACTTAGTTTACAACTGAATTCTTCTTTATTCCGGAGTGTATTTTTATTTTTTTTTTTTTCTTCACTGCAGTATCACCGACCCCGCCCTTGAGAAACATCCAGAGAGGAGAATGAAGGCCGCCTACAAAGCATTCGAAGCAATCCACCTCCCGCGCCTCAAGGCAGAAAATCCCAACCTCAGAATGTCCCAGTTCCGGCAGATGTTGAAGAAGGACTGGAGTCGCTCACCGGACAATCCGCTAAATCAGAGGACGTCATCGTACAACACAAAATGAAAACAAACGTATATTGCTGGAGATCTTTGATCAAGTGCGCCTCACCGTGCAGACTTTTATGAATGTTAACCATCAGTGTTGTAGCCACGGTGGGCGGTGCTGGACGGGCCTGCCCAAAACTAACAAATTTCGCCCAGCACTCTGAGCAAAGTCAATGTGCTGCCAGCACAGGTTTCCCCTAGATTGCACTCCAGCAATGATGGCCCCCATATCTTAACATGAACAATTTTGTTGAACTGCTCGCCCTTGGTGGACTAAGTTGGATTTAGAGGACGACACTAAAATTGGTCTAGCCACAACACTGTTTACCATCTATGAGAGATGTTAGCTTCCCATATAATGGCCTCTCTCAGGATGCTGCCTTTTGGGGTTATAGGTTTTTCCCAAACCTTTTACAAAGGTCTAAACTTTTCATTTACAATGACAACATTTAAAACCAACAGTAGAAAGCAGAAGATGAATAATATTTTCATTTGGCAACTGCTTCTTTGCAAATTGACCGACACTCTGAAGGTGTAGAGTAAAGGAACACGTTGCCTTAGATCGGTCGAGTTGGTCTTTGAAAATCGTTCTGTAACCGTTTGTTGTAAAATGTATATGGTTAGAAAGATATTGTAAAAGTAGAATACAATGATCTACAGAAATATGCCTAGAAATTGCGTGGTTTTCTTTTTACCCTGTCGACTAACACGGTCGGCCATTTATGGGAGTCAAAATTTTGACTCCCATAAATGGCCGACCGTGATAGTTCGCGACGTAAAAGGAAAACCGTGCTGTTTCGAGTGATACTTCTGTGGATTATTATATTCTACTTTTAAAACATCTTTCTAACCATATGCATTTCATAAACGGTTTCAAACGCTTTTAATAGACCAACTCGTCCGATCCAGGCAACTTGTTCCTTTAAGAGCAAGAGTTTGGGTGCATTGAGCTGGGACAGCTTTTATGTGACTTGTTGCTGCAGGGGTCAGACCTTATAGGCAATGTAGCCAGCAGAACATGAGTCACGTTCAATCACAAATTATTACCAATATTTCTTCCCTATCTTCTGGTTGTCCAGGGTACGGGCGATGAAGAATTGGAGATGTTGCAGTTTTCAGCAGCCCATCTTTTCTTTCTCATTTTAAACTTTTGCTTCATTTTTTTGCGGGCAAAGCAATATTTGTTATTGACGGTGCCTCTATGGGGGAAATGTAAAGTTATTTTATAATATTTCAAGGAGCACAGAGGCGGTGACAAGGGACATTGTGTAGTATAAGGCCTGTAGTTGCACAACACTAAAGTAAAGGAGCTGAAAGTTACGTCCCTGGCATGCAAGAAAATGGCTAATGTAGGGTCTTTGTGGCCAAAACTGGCTGTGACTAATACGTTTTGTAAGAAATAAAATCAAAAGATAATGCCGAATGTGCAAGAAAAATAAATTGTTCAAACGAACAGCTCACATTATTTAAATAACATAGGCTGTGTGTCGATAGTCCGGGCCCATTTTCATAAAGATGCCAAGCAGAAAATGGTGCTTAGCAAATTTTCCCACTGAGCAACCATTAGCAGGGAACCAGTCACAAGCAATATGTGTTACTTGTTATTTTGGCTGGGTAATCTGTTTGTGCTTAGCAAACATTTTCTTTGCTGAGCAAATATATTTACGGTTCACAGCTTTATGAAATCGGGCACAGATGTCATGGTGTTCAGTTATAGGGTAAACTATTATTGAATGTAAAAATAAAAAGAGGATCGAGTTGTCAAGTATTAAAATACTAGTGGCATCCAAATACTGTTCTTGGCTTTATAATTTTTTTTAAAGTAAGCCTTCAGCTCCCAATTTTATTGAGGGTGCGTTCGTTTAGCTTCCCTGGGTCGACTGGGGTGTGTGGCAGGTTTTTTTTCCAGGACAAACGTGGGTAATTATCTGCACACGTTCGTCCTGGGAAAAAAAACCGCCACACACCGGGGTCGACCCAGGGAAGCTAAACGAACGCACCCTGAATAATTGCCATTTTCTTCTAGCTATTGAGAACTTTGGGAAAGTTCATAACACTTGCTACTGAGCTTGTTAAAAAACATGCCATTATGCTAAGTGGCTTCATCTGGGCCCAATTTCATAGAGCTGTTAAGCACATAAATTTGCTTAACGTGAAATTTCTAGTTGCGATGACCTAACCCTCGGGAGGAGAAATTTCTGCGTGGGTAAACACAGGATTATCAACCAAATTTCCACATTATTTTCAGAATGAGCAAACAACAGCTGAATATCAGTAACAAGCAATATGCAACAAATGGAAATTTGCCTGTTTTTGTCAAGTAAGAAATGTTATGCTAAGCAAATTTGTGTGCTTAGCAGCTCTATGAAATTTGGCCCTGTCATGTCCCGGGGGAAAAATGCGACCGTGCGAAAGTGGCAGTGTAAAAGATTGTCAAGAGGGGGCGCTATGTGTAAACAGTCGATGTCATAGACCTTTTCGTAAATACCGGGGCGCGCGCGTAACGCTTGGAATTAGGTGCATTGTGGTCTAGCTGGTATCCAAATTTGATCCATATCTATCCCACAATGCACCTCATTCAACAGTCTGCGCTTGCGCATTGGTATTTGCGATAAGGTCTATTTCCACGTTCCGCGCTAAAAGACTTGAAAAATAAACACACCGCATGATTCAGGGGTCATGATGTTACCAACGCGTAATTCTCACGGGTTGTTTTTACCATACTGTGCGTGATTTAATGGGACTTTACCACACAGATAGACATGCTGGTCGGTCTGTACTACTGTGGTAGGTCGGCAGGGTGTCGAGTGACTGAGTTTAATCGGTGAAAGTCCAAGGTACGTCGCCAAGTATTACACCAGATTAAAAACTAAACATATGAGTTTGTGTTCCGTATCGAGATATGTTTATCTCTATAGTTGTATTGCCAGCCAGAGTTGAGCATTGTATGTGTGAAGTGGAATGGTCATGAACATGGTGGTCAACTCTTCTTTGGCAACAAGGACGAAATAGATTACAATCTTGGTCGTGATGTCGGAATTAAGTTCAGAAATGGAGACGTAAGTAAAGTAGTCGCCTCAGTTGTGTACAATGCAGGTGTATAATAATAATTGTTCATGATGGTTTCTTCATGTTGGACTGTCTGAATTTTAATCTGAATATTATAGACGATGCGTGTGACATCACAGTTTACAGTTTACAAAATAGCCACAGACTCTGTGACAGAGCCTGGACTTCCTGCAGGCACGATTTGTACACAACCTAATGGAAGAAAACATAAAATCTAATATTTTATGGAGATTGCACTAGGACTGTCTTATTCCTATCGACCTTGGATAATGAAAGGGGGCACATCTCAAAACTTGCCAAACTTTTTCTTTCATAAAAAACTCTTGGATTTACATGACTTATGTGGAATAATGACACAGAATGTCAACTTTCCCATATGGTCAGTGCAGTATCTTGCCTGCCATGGACTAGCTAGCCCAGGGCCCAATTTCATGGCTCTGCTTACCACTGATTTCTGTGCTTACGATCACGATTCCCCGCTTATGTGCCAAGCGCCGAATTTCTGCGCTAGCCTTGTAAGCGTAGAATGCCTAGTAACGCGGAGTACGCACACGCAGAAGCCAAACCTCGCCGCTAGCCGGTGCAATACGCTTGCCGTAAGCACAGAATTCCCTGCTTCCATAAGCGCCGATTCTGTGCTTCAGTAAGTAGAGCCATGAAATTGGGCCCAGCTAGGACTCCTCTACTAGGGCTACCAGACTAACCAAAGAATGTGCAAGGTCACACTTATTGTAAACAAAGGTCACATGGTCTATATCATCCTAATGTTTGTAAACATCACATCAACATCTTTTGTAGAGAAGACAAAGACATCAGTTTTAGATGTGGGAGGAAAACCCTGTTGGTACACTGTTTCTAATAGTGTTAATTTAACCAAACCAATGGATAACTTTCCGTATGGCGCCATCACTTTTTCACTAATTTTACAAAAAGGGATACCCCATTGAGGTAAATTAGATATTAACATATCGAATGAAAAAGTGGTGGCGCCATTTGGAAACTTTTCCAAACCAATAAATAACTTTGCCGTAACTTTTAATTAGAAACATATTTGCGTCTAAAGAAAAAACTTTCTGTATCATATAGGGAATTCCAAAGAGGAAGTTTTTTTTTATAAGTCACATTTCAGAATTTGGTGTTATTTTTATACTGTAATCCACTTATCTGATAACCATGATGATTCTTCCAATACACAGGTCATTGATTAATAATAAAGTTCAATCAGTCCGGGTCATTTCAACTTTGCAGTAACCACATGGGCCTAATTAGGCCATAGATAAATTACTTCTTACATGACTGATCAATTTCTGTATGAAGTGAAGAACAACATTTGTCTGTCACATTTTGTCTGTCACTTTTTACGCACAACCCATCTTTCTTGAAACAAGATCTCACCAAAATTAGGCTTGATGTGTTGTTTGTGTTCTCAATGAGCTTGTGATTGTTCTAGAATGTAACAACCCTGCTGAAAAAAAACAGGCATGCATATTGGAGAGTCAAAAGTGGTATGTTGCTCGCAACGCAAATTTGTTCATGACACATAATGTGTAGATACTGATCTTTTTTCCCATATTATTGCTTGAAGTTTAGTGTGATTTTGTTAATTATTTTTGTCTATATTGACCATTGTTTAATTTATGTTAAATTAATCCTTTTTTTAATTTTTTAATTTTTTATTAATGTTACAGGGAAAATCAGACATGCACCCTGAAGGAGTACCGGGGATTCCTGGTTCACTGCTCGTTTCCTATTTCGGTATGTTGGCTCCTCCCACTTCGACTTTGCATTAAAAAGATATTTACTCCCTCACACAACAAAAAAACCACCTCTGCACAAATGGGCTTCTACCACTTCCATCATTTTGGAAGTAGGGCCTACAAAAACCATTTTGGGAGTACCCGGAATTGTTTGTCCATTCCTATTTGTTTTCAGCGCGAAATTTGAATATGATGTCATTGGATTTCAACATACTAGAGGGTCTTTACATGTACATTCTTATGATGTATTTTTCATATAAGTCAAAAGTAAAATTCAAAGTTGTTTTGATTAAAAACATGTAATCATCAAGTCAGGATCAAATTCATAATTCCCCGTTCAAAAATAACACCTATTTTTACTAGAATGATGTCATTAGATGTTTTTGATTTCGACAAACTTTGCACTGTATGGAAGGGTATGGTATGCAATGGCCTGTGTGAACCAGTCTAATTTTGAGCCCTAGGCCTATGTTATTGATATCTCGCATGTTTCGTGAGGATAACTTTCTGTATCCTGCCACCACTTTTTCACTAATTTTTACAAAAAGGGATATCTCATTGAGGTAAATTAGATCATTTCGAATGAAAAAGTGGTTGTGTGAAACAGAAACTTTTCCTTTCATGAATACAGTCCACTTGCAGTAAGCCTTGGGTCCAATGTTCTGTCAGTTTTGAATAATATGGTATTGCTTTTGGTTTCAGGTTGTTATGGTGTTAATCCTCAGCTTCATGCAACGCACCAAGAAGGAAAGAAGAACCGGACGCTCCAATTGGTTCAGGGAAAATTTCTCCCTTATTTTGTAAGTTTCTATAAAGCCATAATGTCTATTTGAAATTTTAACGGGTACCGTCACTTTTAGTTTATATTCATCTGATTTATTCAATTCAATTCAATTCAATTCAGTAACATTTATTTCAATGCTGCAATTCATTACAAAAAAGCACAATAAGTTGAAATTACCCAAGTAACACAGTAACATGAGATAATAAATATATTTGGTGCACAATGATTCAATAGTAATCAGCAGATAAATACACAACATCTAGGTGTATGATGAAGCAGAATGCTTTTGTACCATAACCTATGAACAAACAAACATAAAACCACGGATCGTGACGGGACAAATATTTATTATTGGCAGTGCAAGTCTCGTGCGTATTTGACAAGTTTAACCTGTATAATTGCGCAAGTTTGTTTCCTTAGGACGGCGGCTGGGCGGGCCTGCCCAGAACTAACATAATAATTTTGCCCAGATGAGAAAAACACACTGTACTGCCTAGCACAGATTTCCCCCAGATTGCACTTCAGCAATGAAGGCCCCATACCTAAACACGAATAATTTAATATTGTTGAACTGCTCGCCCTTGGTGGATTTAGCTACCTTCATGCATTCAAACTATAAGGACCAAAGTGGGCCCCAAAATGTCTGAAAACACGCGAAAATTGCACGATGTGTTGATTTATTAAAAATTTTCTCATAGCATATGTTTTTTTTTAACAAGGTGGTTGGCACTGGTGAAAAGCATCCCTTTTTTTTTTATTATACGAAATATGGACAGATGAGCAAGTTGACAAACTAGCAAATGACAACAAATGGAATTTCATCTTTGAAAGGGCAAAGGCCATTTTCATTTTGCAAAGGGTACCTCCATTGGAAAATCTGAAAGTCAATGGGAAACTTTTGAAGGGGCACCAATGCCAGGACCAAGGGACTACGGAGGCCATGGGCCTCCGTTGCCGGGTCTGCCTCGTTGATGATGTAGGCTGTAAACAGTGATTATTGGATTACAAAATTGTTTACAAGGATTTAAACTGCCTCTAGCTACCAGGCAGTCTCGGTGGTCTAGTTGGTAAGACACTGCTCTAGAATTGCAAAGGTGGTGGGTTAGAATCCCAACCTAGTAATATGCCTGTGATTTTTGTTCACATAGCTCGGGAAAGTACCGAGTATACAGTGCTAACACACATCGGTGTATATATGTAAAACTAAAATTAATATTCTTCTTCCTGATGCAAACTTCCATCTATTAAATATTTGTTACATTATTCTGTGTCCTTCCAGTCCGGTTGATCTTTATGAGAACCATGACCGACTGGCCTACTGCCTCGCTTTCGGGGCTTCCTCCTCCATGGTCTTGGATCTACTGTTTAACGACTACACTGCATACCTGTTTCATCAAGAGCCTCCAGGATGGTCAAAGAGTAAGGCAACATTTTTCCCTGTTTTTTCTCGTAACAGTGTCCACTGGCCAAATGCCAGTGAAAACACCCCAGGATATCAGTCACACTCTATTTTAAAATTTTTTAAAATGGTCTGGCTGGCTGGAAGTGTTGAAAAGCATGTCCCTATTTTTGGACGGATCAAACAATTTATTGGTTTTCCATTACAACCCCTGGCTCAGTTGACTTCAGTGCCTCTGCATTGTTAATTATATTTTGAAATACTGTGTGTCTTCATTCATGTAATAGTTAAAAACAAAAGGTGTGCTTAGAAAACACTGCAGGACTTGTTCCGTTATTATTCATTTGGAACTTATATTGCAGGGATGACAAATTTCGGACTTTTATCTGAATTCTGACTTTTTCAAATCTATCTGGTAAACGAAAAAACGCTGTACATGTACATCTCCAAATAACGTAAGTCATGCTCTTTGATCTACTTCTCTAGCACTGGGGTTGCTGCTCCCTGTCGCTGGGTTATCGAAAATTGGAAAATATACCTCCCATGTTCTGGATCCCAGTTTCAGCATTTTTTTCAGTAGTAACTCTCACCCCTGGTTTTGATTGATAGATTGAGTTGTTTCTATCCTGTCTTTGTTGCTCGTAGTATTGGTTGGTTCCATTCTGACCATAGAGATCTCTATCGACTGTTTTCCAACCTTTGCCTGCATCACCAGCAAGTCTCGTCTTCTCTCTAATGCCATGGGATTTATCTACAATGTCTTCTGGTAAGTCGAGGTCATTTCTCCTTGATCACCCTGCTCTTCTTTTAATAATAATAATAATACAGCATTTGTAAGGCCCACTTTCCTCTAAACCAAGTCAAAGGCACCAGCTGTCGATTTCACCAAACCATTCCTAATAACTTAGGATTAATCTTGACGAGTCCCAGCCCTGCTCTGTAGCATGCAAACCTTAAGTTTAATCCTAAGTTTTATCGAGATAGGATTAATCCTAGCCTTTTGTGAAATCTGCTGCAGGTAATCGTAAAAGTGTTGTCTTATTGATGGGAAAGCAAGCATGAACTTTGATGCGTTTTTGCGGTCATAATTAATAACTTGCCGTTGGTAAATTACTGGCCATCAACCGAAACACTTATTGGTTCCAGCTGCGAAAAGTGTGTTTTAAACCGATGTGGTCACGATGTGGTCTTGATGAAATTGCGGTATATAATTTTTGTTGTTGATATATACATAATGGAAGAAATTGATTTTGTGCATTTATTTGAGGTCTTGCATTGCGGCTTTGCTGTGATTGGGGGCTGATAAAAAAAGCGAATCGTGGGTCAATTGAAAGTTATTTTGTAATTTACTTCAGATCAAATTCACGAAAGTAATTCAGATAAAACCACCCAGATAACACAGTAGGGCTTATAGGACCAAAGAAAACCAGAGCACCTCGTTTCCATGCAGCATTTTTGTCCAGAATATCCAATAGTTCTGACTAATCCTGGGGAGAACTCAGGCACTAAGTTTGGTAACCCCAAAACGAGGAAATCAGCTAATCAATTCTGAAATGTTTACATGACTGACGATGAGTGCATATATACAGGTTGAAAGTCCAGACATGTAGTAGTCAGACATTGTCTTCTTCAACTCCACTTGAACAGTCTCTTTGGTCTAAAGCTGAAAGAAATCAATCAGCTCAGGTCCGAATCGAGAGATAGCATTGTTGTCATAGGTATTAATAATAATGATTTTCATAATAATAATACTGTGTTGTCATAGGTATTAATAATAATGATTTTAATAATAATAATACTGTGTTGTCATAGGTATTAATAATAATGATTTTAATAATAATGATACTGTGTTGTCATAGGTATTAATAATAATGATTTTAATAATAATAATACTGTGTTGTCATAGGTATTAATAATAATGATTTTAATAATAATAATACTGTGTTCTTATAAAGCCCTTTATCACACCCCTAGGGGCGTATCAAAGCGATCAGTATTATTTACTAAGAAAATAAAAGGGTAGCGACGAGTTCTTCAACGTACGTTTAAAGCCGGCAGGGTCGGCGGCCGTGTGATAAAGACGTCATCCCATTCATAAATGCCCTTTTGTTAAAAAACGTAAACAAATACACTTATAGACACTTTAATAATTGAAAATTTTAAGGTTTGAAATATTTCTTTCCAAAACTTTGTGAAGAATCTGTTCGAGGCGCGTGGGTTGTGTGTACGCGCGCGCGCTTAGATTACGCGCTGGTAGCTATGAATTGCGCGTTCAACGTGATAATCTTGCGCGCCTGGACACGCGGAAGCCAGCTCAGTGTGCATAAACAGAGCTCCAGTGTACATTAGCAAAAGGTTTATGCACACCCACTTGACGCGCTCTCCACCAATAGGAGTAGAGAAACTGTCTGGGGTATTTATGAATGTAAGGTATGTGGAGCTATATTTTGAAGTGTGTTACCTATTTCATTTATAGCACCAGGTAATGGTTTACAGTTGATTTGTGTATTTAAGGTACATTGGTAAAAATATTAACAAGCAGTTCCTATAAAGCTTTTTATCACACCTGATCAGGGCTTCTCAAAGTGCAAATTTTTCTTTTATGCGGAGCTATGTTTGAAATTTGAGAGCCCTTTAGTTACACAGCACCAGGTACTGTACAGCACAATCTGCACCCAACCATTCCAGAAAACGTTGGGGCGAACCCCTTCTCCTAATGATAAGTGTACTGGGGTGGATTTCACAAAGAGTTAAGCCTAGTCTTATCTCGAGGTAGGACGAGTTACTCGTCCTTACTTAGGACTAGCCTTAAGTTTTAATATCTCCTATGGTCCTGGAACTTGCTGAAAAAGAATTTGTACAACCATCAATTTCAGAAATGTTGGGATTTTGTACACATTAATTTGTCAAAACTGTGATGGTCACACAAAGCATGGTTGATATACTGGACAATTGACAATGACATGTAGGCCGCAGGATTTAAAAACCTCCAGACAAACTGTACGCTAAAAAAATGTTTTAACCCTACCCCCCCCCCCCCCCCCATTTTTTCCATGAACAATTTCAGATCTGACATGAAGAAAATAGTGTTTTTAGTCCAGATTTTTTTATTTATGTTATTGTGGTCATCTGAGAATAAATTAGAAAGATATAGAGGAGTAGTTGTGTTCCAACCTTGCTGTATTTGAAAAAAGGACAAGTTTTTGAGTGAACATTTTGATGACTGTTTGTGTTAAGATGATGTGTCCATGTGGTTTCGTTCATTTTAGGTTTGTTATGATGGTGCTGTTTTGCATAAGCTGTGAGAGAGCAGAGCATAACATGACAACCTTACAGGTCAGTACAACACTTAAAGGCACATGGGCAGTTTGGTAATTACTCAAAATATACATTATTAGCATCAAAACTTACTTGGTAGCGAGCAATGGAGAGCTGTTGATAGTATATAGAAAAGTTTGCGGTAACACCATGTAATAACAATCTCTCAATGAGTTGGGGTGGTTCTGAAAAGAACCGTTGGATTAACTCGACGTTTCGATCAGTATGCTCTGATCGTCTTCTGGAGAAGACGATCTTTCTCCAGAAGACGATCAGAGCATACTGATCGAAACGTCGAGTTAATCCAACGGTTCTTTTCAGAACCACCCCAACTCATTGAGAGATTGTTATTACATGGTGTTACCGCAAACTTTTCTATATCTTACTTCCACCATGCAAAGTTTCAAATCCTACTGTTGATAGTATAAAACATTGTGAGAAACGACTCTCTCTGAAGTAACAGAGTTTTTGAGAAAGAAGTCATTTCTCACAAAAATATTTGAATCTGGAAAACATCCTGTTTCCCTTTGCTTATAATCTGGCTTAGTTTAAATGTTATGTCAACAAATGTTTTCAAATCCTACTTACAAATGCTTTATCAATTTGTTGATTTTCGCTTGTAAGGTTCCTGTTTCCATTTTCCCCTTTTTATCTTGCATCGATCTGAATTGTCAATCCTAATACTATTGATGTAAGTGTCGTGGCCGAGCGTTTAAGAGCACCCAATTCAAACTCTGGTGTTTCTGATCAGCAGAGTGTGGGTTCGAATCCCAAACCGTGACACTTATCCTTATGCAAGACATTTAACCATTGCTTCCTCCTTCGGATGGGACGTAAAGCCATTGGTCCCATGTGTTGTGTAATGCATGTAAAAGAACCCTGTGCACTTTATCGAAAAGAGAAGGGGTTCGCCCCGGTGTTCCTTGCTGTGGCAGCTGTATGCGCCGTAGCACCTTGTAAACCCTAACAAGTTGCTACATAATTGGGTCTCAGAATTCATCACTTCAACAACCTATCTTTCTGAAAGTTTGTATTTACTCAGCGCCTTGAGTACCTTGTTGGTAGATACGTGCGCTATATAAGACTTTGATATTATTCTTACTCTCCTGCCCAACTGGTCTTTGCCACAAATGTCCACGGGAGACTGTAAAAGCCATTTTGGTTTCCACATAATACCAGCTGCACCAATAGAAGAAACTTATGCACAATACAAACTCTTGGAGATTTCATCTCTTTTTGACAAACTGCCATCAAATGCCTGAAAATCATCTAAAAAGGAAAAAAAAAATACAAAATACAAAATTGTGACTAGGCAAGTCAATGTACCATGACATATTAAAATCAGACTTGCAAATGGCTTCTTGCATGTCTGAAAAGATGACCGTATTGTTACAAGAAGAAAACAATTTATTTTTGTATATATTATTTTTACAGATACCGCAGATTGTTCCTCAGATACCTGTGATGATTTGTCTCTTTCTCCTCTCCGTGTACTTCTTGGTTGAGTTTATCCGAGTCTTTATCAAACGCTACAAAGGAATTAATTTAACGGTAATCCATCTCTTAAATCGGTTTTTCAACTTTATTATTATGAATTGTTGCCAAGTACATATTCTCTGCTTTTAAGTTAAAGGAAAACCAAGTATAATTTGATATTGTTCATGCTAAACCTCTCCTTCTTAGTAAGTCTTAAGTTTTGCTATTACCTTTTTGTAACCCTTCCCCAGGGTATGGGGTTTGATCCAACTTTTTAAACTAAAATTAATACAATATAAATTATTTTGAATAATAATTATGTATTTCTGGTAATTATACCAAGGTTGCCTCATAAGTGAACTTAACCACTGTATAGCTGAAATTTGTAATCATGGGTGCTTGCTATTTGAGCCCGAAACACCGAGGTTACCCCCCCCCCCCACCCCCCAAATTCTTCCACGATAAGTGTTCTGGGTTCTACCATCCAAGTACCTACAGCCTAATGTCCTATTTGAAAGTTATAGTAAAGCATCTTGCTGAAGGACACAATGTGCCACTACCGGGACTTGAACCAACACTTTGCTGAGTCCGGAACTCTTGGCTTGTGTTATCTTTTAGTTCGAATCTTTGCAACAAAATCGAAATTTGTAATACCTCTGCTGTACACACTCTTTTTATTTGTCGTTAATGATTACATTTCTCATCTAGGTTTTTTTTTTTTTTTTTTTTTTTTTTTTTTTCAGCCAGAGGAAAAGCTGATGAAGACGCATCAAGCAATTTATGTCCGAAATCTGTTGAGCAAATCCAAGGAGGTGTAAGTATAGTGGAGCTCATCAATCATTTAAACTGGTATGAAGTCAGTTCTGTAGTTTTCATCTTGTGTTCAAGGGAAGGTACACTGTAAAAAATAGTTAGTCAATCTTGCTTATAAATTGGTCAAAATGACTAAGTTTGCCTAGTCCTGTGTCTCTGACTAATGTAATGTTAGCCTGACTAATCTTATATTTGCTGTGACTAATCACTATAAGTCAGAACTTTAACCCGTGACTAGAATTTTGTTTGGACTAAAACGATTTAGTCAAAATGTCGGGTTTTGACTAATTTTGACTGGTATGAAGCTACGGTGCTTTGACTAAGTAAGATTGGTCATGTTCCCGCCTTCCCAACATTTTAGATGTGGGAAAAATATAAATTGCCCGCGAATTAGCAGGATGCTGGTACCCGGCGGCAACGTCAATGTATAGTTAGTGTGTAACTTGGGTTTTTAGCTTGTACCCGTTAACTTGCAAACTGCAGCATGCAGGGCGTACATGATACTCTCCCGTTCGGCGTGTGTGATACATACACTTCACAGGGCAAGGAGGCTCAATCCAGGCTCCGACCAGTTTCAGAAATAAGGTGAGAATATTGGTTTTCCCGTTACATTTTTAAAACCGTAACATACTTAGCCAGAGGGAGACCGTTACATTGACGTTAGTCTACAATCATATTGTGGAAAAGCTTTTAGTGTTTTTGGCCACAGAACTCTAGGTGCATAGGCCAGCACTTAACGGCGGCTAGGCCTTGCATTACGTGTCAAAATGGAGCATGCAGGCGAAGTTTATCAGGTAGATTCAAGTTTAAAATCTCTGATTTTCACCCTATAATTAATATTGCCAGACTGAGAATTTAATGTAGAACACTTTATTGTAAAGTTTGTATATTTTCAAGATATAGCGACTGTAAAAGGACGAAACAAAAAAGCTTGTTTAGCATGTTGTTGTTTTTCCAGTGGGGCTACGGGCGTGTGTATAGTGTACGTGTGTGTACACAAACGATGGGCCTAATCATTGTAGTTTGTATGCAATGCATGCCCTTGCTTTAGGCTTTACTGCACGACACATGATGTGCAAGGCCTAGTCGGTTAATGTGTAAATCAACCCATGCTATATTATAATATTATGGGGATGGTCAAAGCTTATTATTTATTGGCCATCATAAAGTGCGGTCCTAAATGTCTTCCAATCAGCAAGGACTTTACATTTAAAAATAAGTTCATATTCATAACTAACTTGAATTTGAAAACATGGGCATTAAAGTTTCCATGTAACAAACGTAGGCCTAACGACAAGTAACAAGTAATAACGGTAGCATGTCCGGAAAATCAAGTGTACCAAGCGATGGAATGTAGTTATCGCAACTCTATAGTCCATCAGCCCCAAATTTTGGACTATCAAGTTAAGACTTATAATGTAGCAACTAACGAGGACAAGGTATAATTCTTTAAATGTTTACTGAAGCACAAAGTATTGATACTTTTATGTTGCACCTCATAATTTTTTTAATGATTTAGTTGTAAAAAATCATTTTATACATTCCATTGTACACATGATTTATTTCCTTTAAAAAATAAGGCTTCAGGAATGCCAACAAAAATAGGTCACTTGCTGACAATGGCTGGATTCTCAATGTGACATCATCTTACATGTTTCCTGAGCTATTCCAGAAAACAATTGTTCTGAAATGGGGTCTGTCAAATGAATGACAAATATGTGTTTTTTCTTTTAACAAACTCACTCAATTCTGTTCAATGAATGTGAGGTCATGTTGAGAATCTAGCCATGTCAAAAAGTGACCTATTTAGGAGTTCATGAAGACAATTATTTTTAAAGGAAATAAATCATTTAAAATTACACAGGGATGCACAAGACTTTTTTCCAACTTAATCATTTAAAAACAATATAAGGTGCAATATCAAAGCATCATACTTTGTATTTCAGTAAACCTTTAAATATATGTAATAATTGCATCATGGGAAATGAGTAAAACAAATGTCTTGCCCTACACCGATGTGATAAGCACTGTATACTCAGGAGCTTTCAAGTCCTGGGGAAAAAGTTCCACAGGCAACTCAGGTGGGTTTCGAACCCACGACTTAACCACTAGACCACTGAGCAAGGCGGATCCAGTATTATTTGCAGTGGGTACCGGGCTTGGTGGTCTAGACATCTGCTGTAGTCACGCAGGAGTCATAGGTTCGAATCCTGACAAGGGCCCAATTTCATAAAGCTGTTTACCGGTAAGCACATTTTTGTGCTTACTGTTGCAGAAAAATGTGCTCAAGCATACATATGTAAACGTATTTCATTCACCATGATTTCTCAAGTTAGCAGAAAATTTCGCAGCGCGCATGCACGTTCACCATGGATTTGCATTGTTACGTCACTCATGTGCTAACAGCGGGTTAGCCAGCATTTACCCTTGCTTACGATAAACAGCTTTATGAAATAGAAATTCTGCTGAGGGAACTGCTGCTTACATCTTTTATGAAATTGGGACCATGTTGCCTGTGGAATTTTTTATCCGCAAGACTCGAAAGCACTGAATATATATACAGTGCTTATCACATCGGTGTAGGGCAAAACAAAATTTTAAGGCATCATCTATACTCACACCACACTGAATATTTGTTCCTTTTTAGCACAATTATAAGCCACAGACTTCACAGAACTTGGAGAGAAAATATTTTGACAACCATCTCCACTGAGTGGGGATTGTTTTATGCAAAAAATAATAACCATCAGAACTGTGAGCTCTTTTGTTTTGTTTACAGCTTAGCTTGCTTAATTGTATGTTCTGATTGGTTGCCATTCAAGTTCTAAATATAAAACAGCACCTGTAACTCAAATGCGGGACAATACATCTTTCAAACATTGTCTTTTTAAAATCCATCCTGTCTGCATTTAAATAGATAAGATGTTTCATTTAAGATTTTCTGTTATTTTGAATACTTTTATTTAATAGTAAAGTTGTAGGTTTTGCTATATTTCCGTTGTAGTCTGAGCAGCTTTGTCCTGTGAGAAACCCATTTCATCATCAGCAGCATGTCTTGGAAGGCAAGGTTAGTTTCTAATTTTTGTTATTCTCTAAACCGCCAAGATTTGAATTTGGCTTATGGGTCATTCCATGTCAGTTCAACAGGCTTTTGGACCTGACCTTCACGGATCGACACAAAATTTGGTGTGCTGATTTGACTTACTGAGAAACCCCCAGAACTGAATTTTTATGTCATTCAGATAATTACTTTTTGAGATACAGGTTAACAAACTTTTGACTAATTAGCTTGACCCTCTATGTTTGGACAACCATATCTCCAAAAGTAAAGCACCCACATAACACTTTCCACTATTTTAAAGCTCTTGACGGAGAAAAAAATTCCACTTAGCATTTAACAAAATTACGCACAATTTTTTTGGGGGTGGGGGGGGGGGGCATGTGGGGGCAAAGATTTTACTTTTGGGGCCCAAGAAGTGCAAGCCATTTAATATGTTACTTGATTTACACATTTAAAAAAAACATTTTTTATGATTTCAATGAGGGTTGGGGGGGGGGAGGACCTCCTGTAATTAGCATAGGAAAACTGTTTCTTATATTGCAGGGTTTTATAACAGTCATGTGACAAGGTGATGAAGGACCAAGCCAGAGACGAGGAAGTCCTTTAACATTCTAGAATAACATTCTTTAAAATAAGTATGTTTTTCTGCATTTTTTACAGAAGCTATCAGTATTGCTGCCATCCTTGGCATCCCATGTACACTAAAAGAAAAAATCTGCAATATGTTGATTCTGGGTGATGAAGATGGGGTAAGTAAAGGGTTGCTCACACTGCAGCCGTAACAAGAAACAATAACACTCAAAAGAACATGGTCTTTTGGTTGAATAAGCATGCGCATATTCCACACAGTATAATTAACCAGTAGACTTAAACAATTGAGTGCATCTCTGTTTCTTGTTTTTGTGATGCATCTCTGCTTTTTAAATAAGGGAATAAAAGAGTGGTAGTGAGGTCTTAAATGACCCTTTAAGACTGGCAGGGTCATGTCCATGCAATAAAGGGCCAAGTTTGAATGGGCATGGTTTATGTCAGCATTGCGTCATTAAGGTAGGCGTGTGGCTATGAGTGCTTAACACGCGTTAGCCAACCGGTCTTAAACAAGTCCAGCTCAGACATAAAAACACCCCCATGTGACATGCTCTCCATTGGGAATAGCGAAACTGTCTGGGATATTTATGAATGAATGATCAAATCCAAAACTCTTAATTGACTTACTCATGACTTGAATTATAACTTGTATTAATTTGTCACATGTTGGGTTGAATTAACACTCAACTTCATGGACTTAACTTGGACTCAACTCAAACGCAAGACAAAGACTTGAACTCAAGAAAAGAAAGACATTGATAATTTTTGAATGACTGATATACAAACTCTCAAATTCACCTTCGGTTACAATTCACTTTTGGCTGAACAAACAAAAGTGAAGAATACATTATTTGGACCTTGGACCACCATTTATCCTACACTATGCATGAGGCAGTCTCATTTTATATACTCATAAACTGATGAGGGTTTTTGAAATTGCATCTGCAACATACCAATGGCCAATTTGTGTTGTTTTGAATTAATAAACTCCTCAGAGAGAGTATATGCACTGTGATTGGTCGAAGAGTGGTCAAGTTGGGGTGTATTAAAATGTGATGTAAAGACAAGTTCTGTGGAACAAGTGAAAATTCACAGTAAAGGTATTAATTCATGGGAACAACAGTGTGAGGACCTGGTCTTCACTGGGTAGTAATGACCATGGCCGCTGTTAATGAAAATCGCTTTTGGCTTGGTCCATTAACAACAGCCAGCCACCAACCCGGTCATTACCACACAGTGAAGACCAGGTCCTCACACTGTTATTCCCTAATTAACACACTGTTATTCCCTAATTAAAAGTATTTATTTTTTCATATACAGGGGACAGCTTGGCCTGTCATTGAGGGTAATGACAACAGACTTGAGGACTGCACTTCATTTGACGTGATCATTGATGGGTTGGCTGTCAGCAGCTCCACTTGTCTCCTGACATCGGTGAAAGTGTATTTAGCCAGCTTTTATGTTTTCAATTTGGCTTATCCCACATGCCTCAGGAAAACTTTGTCTTTTTTCCAGAAAATTGTCCTGAACATCCAAGACAATATTCCTCTCGACCGCAGTGTTATATCTTGCCTGGACAAACTGAATAGGTACATTTGACTGTGACCATTTTTCTTGGTTAAAGCAATGTGTTACTAACATAAACCAAGTAACTGCATTTGACTCAGTAGTTCCTCTTGATCAAAGCATTGTGTCTTACTAGATAAACAAGTTACATGTACATATACTGCATTTGACTCAGTATGTTCCCCTCGATCAGATCATTGTGTGTTTATACTAAAGTAAACCAAGTTAAGCTGCATTTGACTCATCAGTATTTTTCCTCTTGATAAACGCATTATGTCTTACTATGAACAAGTTTTACTGCATTTGACTTAGTATGTTCCTCTCAAAGTATTGTGTCTTACTAAAATAAACCAAGTTAAACTGCATTTCACTTAATTAGCATGTTCCTCTTGATCAAAGCATTATGTCTTGTTAAGATAAACTGAATATTCTTCTTAAAGGTACATTACAGGATTGATAAGGATCACTCAAATACTTTAATTGTTGAATTTCTGTTTGAAAGCTTAATGGTTATGAAGTTAGTACTAGGACTGTGAAATGTTTCCCCCTGAAATAAGGGCATATTCGAAAAAACTACCTGATAATCTAAAAACAAACAACATCTGATTTTGTTTGTTAACAACCCAAATTGACCATATGTGTACAAAATAACCATTGTTCATTGATTTCTCTATAACATTAATAACGATTTTGATACAAATCACAAGTTTGTTTTAAGATGTAATTGAATTGAATGCATCCAACCAAAAGCCAATCCTGTATCGTACCTTTACCCTAAGAATTAAATCTTACTTGTGACAATTCACTTCAAATAGTTTGACAGGGTGCCTTTGGAATAGTGGATGGGCCTCTGGCAAAATATTGACTTGACAGTTGTTGTATTATTCCAGTGTTCGTTGGAAGTTTTCTTCTTAAATAGGGAGGGGGGGTAACCTGAAACATAGGAAAGTAAATAGTTTTCCTTGAATATTGTTGTGAACAGAGGCATTATATCCATGTTTTTTACAACACGTGTGATTCAGGATGTCATTATCTCTTATAGCCATTTGATAATCTCAGTTTGAACATCATAATTCTTACATCATTGGGCATCATTTGTGTTAAGAAAAAAATGCATTTTGAATAGACTGAAATGTTTGCATAAAAGATGTAGGGATGTAAATTTAAATTAGTGTCAATGGAGCTTTTTCTCAAAAAGTAGCAGTTGTACCTGGCCAACGGTGACCCCCAGTTAAAAACAATGATGTTCTTGATTATAACAACCCCAGATCTGCCAAATGTAATGTCATTTGGACAAAAATATAATGACAAATATGGAGAAAATATATACAGTCATAAACATTGGGCAAAAACCCTCTGTTGGTACTTTTTTTTTTAAATGTCATCTTGTATATTTGAAGGAATTTTTAGCAGATAAATAAAATTGAAGGGAAACTGTAGGGGTTCAAGAACCCTCTTTTGAGAAAGTAAAGGGTAAATGAGTGTGCTAATTTTAAACAAGCAATTTTATCACATTATTTATTTATAAATTGTGTGGAGTTCAATGAACTTTGAGTCACCATTGTATTAGTTATGCCTTGTTGAGATTAATTTGAATTAAAGAATTTTCAGAATGTATAAAGTTGTCGAAGTATACTTTCTAGTAAGATTTTAATTTATAATCCATCTTAAATTCTAAATGGTTTCTTTCATGGAAAACAGTTTAGAAAATGATTTTGTTTTTGGATGAACAATTTTCCATTTTTTGTTTGATGATGCAACAATACACAATGTCCAGGTACATCAAAAGAACGTGGGAAGACATTCCTGACTGATGCCAACTAGTCAAGATTTAAATTGTTGCTTTGACTAATGCCATTAGTCAAATCAACGAACGACCTAAAGTGAAGTACTGGACCAAGATTAAAAGTCGCTGGACTAATCTAAAAAGTCGCTGGACTAAGCCAAAATGTTGATGGACTAAACATTAGTCGTATGAGACATCTTTTTAGTCAAGTCACTGGACTAATGTAAACTAGTCACATTTCTGACTAAATCCTTAGTCATGCTCAGACTTTTGACTACTTAAAATTAGTCGTGTCAGACATGACGCTGGACTATTTTTTTTTAGTCAAATTGACTAATTAATTTTTAGAGTGTACCACGATACAGGCAAATAGGACGATGCCTGCTTTGTCGTCAAAAACGTGAAGGCATTGAGTGTATATTTGAAGGTAAGAACCATAGATTTATGTTATGGGATGCACCGGCACTGACCGTTGCTAAGATTTGTCGAACACAAATTAGTCGATCATAATGTGTCATTAGTACATGGACCATGTCTATCAAGCTGTATAGACAAAATGCGTTAATTATAATGGTGTATGTGTACGACTGGTCAATGTACGACAAGACATGTCGGACACAATGTGTCGGTCATATAGGGTCATGCACTAATTAAGTGGAATTATGTCCGACAATGGTTTACTTACACGACATATAGGTTATTATGTACCACACAATTATTCGGACACATTAAGTCCATAATGTGTCACGTGGTGTACTATTTGTCGGACATTATGCGGTATCGGACTCATTGGGTTGGACAAAATGGGTCACGTGCACGACAAGGGTCACTTTGTACGACAATATTTGTTGGACTCATTTAGTCGATCGTAATGGGTCATAGTTTCTGGGCCCATATGTCTGGCATGATGTACCGGACAGGGTGTGTCAGACATTAATAGGTCACGTGCACGACATTGGTACGACAAGACATGTCGGTCATAATGGTTCATGTAGGCCTACTATGCATGGACATTTTGTCCGACATGATGTATCGCACACCATACTCCAGCTCTAATGTAAAAATTTACCCGGATTGAGATCCCAGAACTACTTTGGGGTCAGGCTGACCAGGAAACTAGTTTAAAAAATTGTGAATTTGTTTCGAATTTCGCACCAGTTTTCAATTCAATTCAATTCAATATTGGTTTATTTTCATATAAAAATACAAGACCAAATAAAAAGTCATAGACTCATGGCATTTGGTTAACAATAAAATTACATCAAAAATATATGTACAAGTTTACATGATAAATCAATAGTATTAAAAAGTTTGATCCGTTTCTGGATCAGTTTGCCACAGAAACCGGATCAAACTGACCCGGTATCTGAAACAAATCAAGCCACACTGGTCTAGGAATCGGGGTCATGATCAATATTCTTATCAGGAAGTTTTAAGAGGTTGGGGTGCCTGTAGGTGTATCAGCACTCATGTTGGTGCTCCCTATTATAATTGGAAATGGCAGGGTTTAAACAAGGAGGGTGACAAGCATTGTGTGCGATTGGCTTTACAATGTGAACCTTGATAACTACCTTTAATCACAGGTGAAGACGATACCCCCGAGTCAGAGAAAGACATTGATGCGCATCACAATCAGTCCGCAGAGGATAGCAAAGCAGCTCATGCATCGAGACTAGACAGAAAATGTGCCGTGTGCTTGAGTCTTCTATGGAACGCCGATGGGGCAGTAGTCAGTGAATTTTCTAATGCGGGTATGTTTGAGAAATAAGTATTTTTCAGCAATGAAGTTTTTCAGACACTCAAGTAAAATATCGAGCAATGGCAGCAATTTGTCGGAGTAAACACACCCCTGTGATTACAGTGTTTAACTTTTGTTTTCTCATAAGCAGCCCATCTTTTGTTTTGTCTGTTGCTCCTTGGTTTTCAAATTCTGATATTATTTTTATACTAAATGTATTTTTATTTTGAATATGTTTAATATATATGTATTGTGATATACCTAAATACCGTATTAATGTTATTATTGATTGTTTTTCGATATCCAACCCATTTTTCGAAATTCATTTCTGCTGCAATGGCCATATAAAGCCTCTGGCCGAGTGCAAAATTCAATGCCTCTATCATCATTGCCTAAGGAGAACAATATTCTTATATTATAAGAATAACTATTGTATAATGTAGTTAAAACTTTTCAATGCTTGTCTTTACAGTTCCGAGGTATCTTAACAGCCGTCTGTGCGGTATCCTGTCGTCTCTGTGCATAATCCTATGCCTTGGACTGTCTCTCGTCATCATGTTCCTCTACATCTATAACTTCTGGGGAAGTAGCGAGAATCTGACACACTTTGTATCCTTCATGACGTATGTTGTCGTTCTCGCTGGTATCAGCCTGGTGTGTACGGTATTTAACGCCATGTCATGGACACCAGTGAAAGATGGTTCCTGGTGTGAGGTGTTTCATTTGGACTACACAGCAAGGCGGTTGCGCTGCCTGGCTGGTCGCAGATTCCCGCTACCTGAAGCTTTGTTTCTTTCCCTCATCATTGTGTGGGTTTTTGTCAACAACTCAATGCAGGCAGTGAATCTTGCCCAATACCTGACAAAACCAGCCAACGCTACACCCAAAGTCATCGTCGACATGTCTCTGAATGACCCAATTCCTGGTGATATCTTCAGATTTTTAAAAAACATAATGGATTTCATCATTTCGCTGGTTGGGCTTCCGCTGTTCGCTTCATTTTGGTTCTACATCTTGGTCATGCGGAGGGCCCTGGCTGCAGAGTTGAACCTAGTCCTGATCTTTATCAAACGCAACGAGGGGAACCTGGTTCAGTGCAGGCGACGCATTGCCGAGATTAACCGAGAATTCGGTCTCCTTCGAGAGGTCCTCGCTGTCCTGGTGCCGTTCGTTATGGCCTCATCCGTGCTGGGACTCACCGTCCACATCACATGGAACTACGACGTCTACAGCAACCCAATGAAGAACATCGCACGGGAGAATTTACTCATCAACATCTTCATCTTCAGTGAGAAGCTTATGCTCCTCATCATTCCACTTCTCGCCGTTGGGAATGTCAGCATCGACTATGTCTGGTCACAGTTTATGTACGCCCTCTCGCGGCAGAGAAGTTTCGACAACGAAAAGTTCTGGGATCAGCTGTTGAGTTATGCTGTCGAGATAAACACCGAATGTAAAGGGCATCACGTCATGCTGTTTCTGGCCGTAATTAGCTTGTACCTTGGTAGGAATATCACTGACCAGAAACTTGACTATCGAGGCATCGGCCGGGCATTGTAACTTTGTTTTGATCTTGGATCAGCACTATTATGGTCAGTATGGTTTGAGAATGCATGACCAACAACGCAGATGATGGCTAGGAACTAAAATGGTGATGTCCAAGGGAATTTCTTCTGCCGGAGATTCGGTCCCCCACATTTCAAAAGAGGGCGCTACCAGAAGAAGTTTTATCATAATTATTTTACCAAGGGTACATAATCTCCGGGGACATAAACCTCAACCACATCGTCCACGGCACCATTTTGCTATCATAGATCAGCAATGGTTAGTAGTTTGAGGCACAAGTCACCAATAACGCATATGTGTCGGCTAGAACTCAAAGGGTCACGGTAGTCCAAGGGAATTCCGTCTGCCGGTGATTCTGCCCCCCCCCCCATAATTATGGGAAATTGACATGGGGTGGAGGAGGATGGTTCAAAAGAGGGCGATAGCAGTAGTGGTTTGCACAAAGTTCGCCATATGGGGGAGGGGGGCCAGAATCTCCTGCCACGGCGGTAACAACTGCACACTGAATAATGAGATACGCATACTTATATTATGGATACGTCATGTGTAAATAAAATGACAAGTAGACAGTTAACACCTTATAAACCCGAAGTGCAGCTTTACAACGTATAAAAACTAAGTAGATGGAAACTTGCTTCGTTGATAAAGAATATAACTTTTAATTACACATACACCGATGTGTGTGTTAAGCACTGTATACTCAGTATCTTCCCGAGCTCGGTGAAAACAAATAACATGCCCAATACTCGAATGGGATTCGAACCCACGACCTTTACAATTCATCTTCAACAGACTTAAATTTAAAAACACTAGGATGGCACAAAACACTTTACATGTACATTTACAAGTAACAAAGCATAGACAAGCCATAGCCATAACATTGTACACTAATTTAAAGTTAAAGGAACGTTACAGAATTGGTAGGAAACAAAAAAATCGTGAAGATCACAGATTTACATAAAACTTACACGGGCTTATGATGATGTAGTGGAAACATCCCTTGAAATATATCTGTCTGAAATGTCACAGTTTGATGAGAAATCAATAATCTAATTTCGCGTTTGAAGTTGATCGCTCAATGAGCGTTCTATTCATTTTTGTTTTGGCATCGATGCAATGCAAAATGTGTAATCGGTTGTTCACCCAGTGACCCAGATGGCCGATCGATCTCGAACAGGTTTATCAGTTTATGTATTTATGGTGGATTACAAAAGTGCTTAAACTGCCAGCAACTTATTTGCTAGCAAAACCAATTCTGTAATGTTCCTTTAAACCATGTCAAGGAGAACTTGTTATACGTTTGGTAGTCCTAAAAGTAATGACAAATAAAACACTATTGGTTAAAAGCCTACATCAGCTTTGATAGTACTAATCATTTTAAGATTGATATTTTACTTGAAATGAATGTTGGTACGGAAAAATATTATAAATAAGTTTCCCGCAAAAATTTGAATCTGGTAAACGTTACTGTCAGACACGGTGTCCCAGGGAATTCTGTCCGCTGGAGATTCGGTCCCCCTCATGGGAATTTGGAAATAAACGTGGTCTGTAGGAGGATGAATCAAAAGAAGGCGCTATCAGAAGAACTTTGTACACAGGGTGCGTTCGTTTAGCTTCCCTGGGTCGACCCCGGTGTGTGGCGTTTTTTTTCCCAGGATGAACGTGTGCAGAAAATTACCCACGTTTGTCCTGGAAAAAAAACCGCCAAGTTTGATCGCTAGCAATTCAACAGTTGGCTTTTGCGCAGTGGGTATTTGCGAAAAGGTCTCATAGGCAGGCTCTTTCCACGCGGTCACTTGTAGGATCTGATGTTTGGACAAGAATCCAGGTCTGAGTAACAACTTGAAACAAAAATTGTGTGTTTTAAAAGACGAGAACAGCTTCAGTTTTGATAGTTTAGTTTCTGTGATTTTAACAGCCGATTTTATTTCATAGAGCTGCATAATGCGAAAAATATTGCTTAACAATTATTGGCTTAGCAGAACTGAGCAGGGCACCAGACACACAATGTACATAATTACTTTGGGGTTACGACTGGTAAGCATGATTTTGTCGTGCTTACCAGCTGTTTGTGCTTAATAGCTCTATGATTAGGCCCCTTGTTTTACGAGTGCGTCAGATGCAGGGATCTCATAAACAGGTCACAAACAATGCTGTTATTGTAACTTATATAATATCTCAGTTTCAACTCTGTATCTCACTTTCATGTATGCTGTGAATATTTTCAGCTTAAAGGAAGTATCCCAGATTGATTAATACTAAAAAAAAATAAAGATCATCGAAGCTAACTTTGCGAGAAGCACTGCAGCTGTTTTTTGGCTCAGTGGTTTCTTTCCCTGCCTTTCACCTCTGCGCGGTCCCCGGTTTGAATCCCATCTCAGACCAGAGCTTTGCTCGTGACTCTGTTGTTGTTGTTGTTGTTGTTGTTGTTGTTGTTGTTGTTGTTGTTGTTGTTGTTGTTGTTGTTGTTTTTTGTTTTTTTTTGGGGGGGGGTCCTGTTACATCTTAAATTTAACAACTTCTCGTTTCCTATATCACAACTCCGTTGTTTTAAATGTGTTCAAATAGTATGTAAATGAACGATCGATCAAAGTATTCATCTTCACTTTAATGCGGTTTTTTTCAAAGAGGAACTTCAAAAAATGAATCCTGCATTACCACGTGCTGTCTAAACAACGATACAAGTATAGAAACTTGACAGGAAACTGTATGACACCAGAATTAAATTGCGATTATGTGCTGGGAACTTGGTTTAATTTTGCTTGGACTAAACAGTAAGAAGGATGTCTGGAAGAGAAATAATTTAAGTAAATTACAGAACTTTTAGGGCGCAATTTATCTGATCGACACAGCACCACAATGCAGAGGTAAGATTGCAAGATGAATACGTCATATCCGATACTGTTAATATCTTAATAATGTTTGCAGTAGCTCAGAGGACAAATAAGGCAATAGTGTTCTGTTTTTTCTGCTTATTAAATTAAGCAGCTCTATGAAATGGAGCCCTGGTGTAGTCAGCGGCAGAGTGCGGGTTCGAATCCCGGTAATGACACTTGTGCGTGGACACTTAACCATAATTATTGGAAAAGTTGGGTGAAATCTGCTTTACAAGCCACACTCCGGGTCGATTCACCATGCCTACATCCTTACGGACTGTGAAGGGGGTTACCCTACGTTTCAGTCCAATGGTTTAAATTTGTGCGTTTACAGTGTCAAATAATGCATAAGGACGGGATATGCCTGACTGTGAAGTTGTCAAGTTAATACTAAACTCGATCAATTTGTTTCTTCCTGGCAGATAAAAACATCTTAGATTTCATTCAGAATTCCTTGATTTGTTGTTAACTGTGGCCCACTGTGATTATTCATTATATCAATATTTCTGCTCTGATGGTGGAAATTCTGGACCAACAAACGACAGAAAGACTGGTTCATGCGTTCGTCTCCTGTAGACTGGACTTCTGCAACAGTCTTCTTCACTGCATTCCGGAATTTCAAATCTCGAAACTTCAACGAATTCAGAACTCTGCCGCCAGACTTGTTATGCGTTCATCTACACGGCAACACATAACCCCCATACTCCGCAATCTCCACTGGTTACCTGTCAATAAGGGCATCATTTTCAAAAATTCTACTTGTCACGTACAAATGCATCCACGGCTCGTCACCGTCATACCTTCGCGAAATCACTGAACCGTATCAACCATCACGCACCCTTCGCTCCAGCTCGGCACTGCTACTCAAGGTTCCTGCCATTCGAACCAAGACGTATGGACATCGGTCCTTCACACACTCATCACCTGCTCTCTGGAACTCTCTCCCACAACACATCAAGACTGCTAGAACTGAACTTGAATTCAAAACTGTACTGAAGACCTACCTGTTTAACATTTAACTCTTTGTTATTGTATGTAAAGCGCATCGAGACACTGTGTGATGCGCTATATAAGAACTGTTATATTATTATTATTATTATTCATCCTCCATCAATTCTTCACAATTTTTAACTTATATAGTTTCCATGCATGTCACTGCTCCTTTTTCTTTAGTGGTCTCAATGCACATAATGTACTTTGACAATTACATTATGATTGTTTGCATTTGCCATCGGCCATTTTGGTTAGTATAAGTTGTTTGCATTAGCTATAACTCTCGTTTTGTCTCCTTTTTAATTTGCATTTGAATGAAACACACATGACCTACGGCTTTACGTCCCATCCGAAGGACGAACAGATAAGAATGGTTAAGTGCCTCGTTATTTACGGGAAGTACTATCATGTGATTTGAAATATTACTTTCATGAAGCCATCTATAATTTCGTCGATTTTAGTGTCAATAATAATACAGGATGAGCAACACTAACATGGACCAAGAGCCAGCCGAACATGATGCTGTCAGTCCAACGTGGCCCAAGTTTCTCTTGGCTGTTTTGACATTGTTGGGAGTCTTTAAGGGTCGTCCATTAGACGCTTGTAGACCGTGTTATGATTGCCGCCACAAACGAGGAGATGGTGATAAATCAAAGGGTAGGCCTAATGACTAACTCATCGACTCCCGTTATAAATTGGTATTTCACAGAGATGTATTTGCAAATGTTTGCCACATCGCAGATACGTTTGCAAGGAAGTATTTGCGATGTCTTTGCAAAATGCAATGGCGTGAATTTTATCGCAAATGTTTGCAAATATAATTAATAAATACCTTGGACGGTTTAAAGTCTCTGATTGGTCAAAACCCGGTCACGTGTGGGAGTGTTACAGCGGTATAAAGACCGGCTTTGGAAAATAGCGAATAAGTGGCCACTAAATCACATTTCCTACTACACAAGTTCAATATTTTATTGTATCCTCTGCTTACCAGTTTTCACGCTATTATGCCTTTTTCTTTGAATTGGAAAAAAAATAATGATGCCATATATCAACCGATATAAAATTACCATGGTAATTTGCAAAAAATAACAAAAACAAATAATTTAACATAAAGGGTGAATAATCATTGGCTTTCAAATCTGATTTTTACTTATTTTTTCCTGTTTTTTTTCCTCTTAAAATTTATAATAAAGCGTATAAATAAACAGTGATAATTGAATCAACAAGCTGATCGTGTAAATTTTAATGTTAATAATAATATTGATCGGAGGGTTAAAAAAGAAATGGCTGACATTTTGTTTGTGGATGGAGAACGGTCACGTCCATAGACTTGTTCCCAAGTCTTTGATCATGCTGAAACAGCGCCCTCTTGTGGATACACTCCTGTCATTAGCCTACAATGTGGCTGATGCAGAGAATCAACTGCAGTTTTAGACTTGGAATCAAGTCTATCACATCATGTGCATTGCATTGATACTGCAGTCACAGTGCAACCTTTTTACCCTGACTACATAATTTTGTTTCATCGAACAGCAGTATACAAAATAATCCACAATAAAGAAATTAAAGTATTTTTTTGAAATTTGTCATGAACATTTTACGAAGTCAACAGTGCAACTTATCTCAAATTGATTTTTATAAGTGTGTCCCTGGGTATTAAAAAACCTTATATCTAATTAAAAAAAACTAATTAAAAATCATTTAAAAAAACATGAAACGGAATTTTTTGTGCCTGAAACGGAATTCATGTTTTTGCCAAACGGAATTTGCACTTTTCTGAAACGGAAAATCAGTGGCCCTACACTGCGCTTCCTGTTACGCACTGCGGACTTTAAAAAACGGGTCCGCGCGCTGCGTACACAGTGAATACACCGCGAGTATGAACCGCCCTTGAGGCCAGTCGGGTAGTGAATTCCATTAGTCGACAAGGCCTACAGTCTGTCCATCTTTTCGAGGCCATCCTCGTAGTTGCTTCCCAAAATTTCTTTAATTAAAGGAACACGTTGCCCTGGATCAGTCGAGTCGGTCTTTGAAAAGCGTTCGTAACTGTTTTTTATAAAATGCATATGGGTAGAAAGATGTTGTAAAAGTAGAATACAATGATCTACACAAACATGCCTCGAAATTGCACGGTTTTCCTTTAACCTCTATGACCAACACGGTCGGCCATTTATGGGAGTCAAGTTTTTGACGTATACTAATTAGACTGGGTATTTCCTGCTGAAGTAAGTTTATGAGTTCACAAAGATTTAGGACAGTCCTACCTTAGGACTAGTCCTAGGAGATATAAAAAACGAATGGCTAGTCCTAAGTTAGGACCTGAACTCGTCCTAACTCGAGATAAGACTAGTCTTAACTCTTTGTGAAATCCACCCCAGGCCTAGTAATGTATGGAAAAATTTGGCCATTGTAAAAAGCCGAAGTGCGTGTCGTAATGATTATGGACTGCACTTCAAATTTAATAAAATCATTGACATTGGAGTTTCTCTCTTTCCATTACAGAACAAAACCAATAATCCAAAATGAATGCTGCTGGCGGTGCCAACTACCCAATGGGATCACTGTACGTTGGAGACTTGCATCCAGACGTGACGGAAGCCATGCTGTTTGAGAAGTTCTCCTCAGCGGGACCTATCCTCTCAATCCGTGTTTGTCGTGATATGATCACTCGTCGTTCTCTCGGATACGCATACGTTAACTTCCAACAACCAGCCGATGGTATGTGTCTATAATTCGAAGGTTTTTAACCCCCATTTCAGACAGGCGTTCCAGAGTCGCGCCGAACCAAATTATTGAACTTAGCGCATGAAAAGTTTGACGTCTGAAACAGTAACAAGCGACTGGACGCCTAGATGTCGAAAGGTCTTGCAGTTGATAGTTTCAGACGTCGATCTTGTCATGAGCCGAACCTAATGTATGGTATGTTAAGCTAGCCTGTCTGAAACAAAAATTTAATTGGGTCAACCCAGAGTAGCTCCTAAGCTATTTGGTTTGGCGCAACTCTGGAGTGCCTGTCTGAACCGGTTGTTAGAATAATAACTTTTACAAAGCGCCTTTAACCCCCAAAAGTGTTCTGGGGTGCTTTACAGAGGGTTAAAAGCCAATGTGAACTTGACATTTTGAACGGTGTAGTCTTGTTCTTCTTTCATTCTCCTGCCCCGTCTTTTTTTCAGAGCCCACACCTTCCACTAAAGAAATTTACACTGTGGTTTAACGGGCCCACAAGTCAACTTTTTATTCATAGGTTCTTTCTATTTATCCACGCCATGTGAAACTCCAAATAATGCTTACTTTTTTTGGAAATTCATTTTTACAGCCGAGCGAGCTCTTGATACAATGAACTACGACACATTAAAGGGAAAGCCCATACGTATCATGTGGTCGCAGCGTGACCCGTCATTGCGACGATCCGGTGTAGGCAACGTCTTCATCAAGAAT
This sequence comes from Asterias rubens, assembly GCF_902459465.1. NCBI lineage: Eukaryota > Metazoa > Echinodermata > Asteroidea > Forcipulatida > Asteriidae > Asterias > Asterias rubens. The sequence continues at coordinate 210,688 of NW_022985705.1, forward strand.
TTGGACAAGTCTATTGACAACAAGGCCATGTACGATACCTTCTCTGCCTTCGGTAACATCTTGTCTTGCAAGGTCTGTAGCCACTTCTATTTTCTACACCTTTTTTTTTTTACTTGATGGATTTGTCCCCATTTTATTGAAGACCTGGGCCCAATTTCATAGAGTTGCTTAAAGGAATACTACAGAATTGGATTTGCTAGCAAAAAAGTTGCTAGCAGTGTAAGCACACTATGTAATCCACAATATACATAAACTGACAAACCTGTAGAAGTTTGAGGTTAATCGGCCATCTAGGTCATGAGAGAATAGTGAAAAACCGATTACAAATTTTGCATTGCATCGATGCCAAAACAAAAATGATTAAAATGCTCACTGAGCTAAAACTCAAAATGCACAATTAGATTAAATATGACATTTCAGACAGAAATATTTCAAGGTATGTTTCCTACTATCATCATCAATAGACTGTGTAAGTTTTATGTAAATTTGTGATCATCATGATTTTTGTTTCTTACCGATTCTGTAACGTTCCAAATTAAGCACAAAAAGCTGCTTAGCACAACAAATGTCTACTGACCAGAAAATGGCATCATGTGGGGGTTCAAACTGAATTTTATTCGCAAAACGAATGGTTAGAAAGAATAAAATTCTTAGTGACTGCAAATTATTCCACACGGATAATGGGAAAAAGGATTCAACAAACAAAACATTTAATGATGGGGATCTAGGGAGCACTGTCTGATATACTTAAGATTGACAAAATATGATTTTTGTTTGTTTGTGCAGGTTGCTTTGGGAGAAGACGGCTCCAAGGGATACGGTTTTGTGCATTTTGAAACTGAAGAAGCAGCACAGAAAGCCATAGCCAAGGTGTCTGGTATGCTGCTTAACGGCAAGAAAGTGTAAGTTGGCTTGCAGGACCCCAACTCTCCACCACTGTTTTCAAATCCGTACTAGATAAATGTTCAGATGAATCAATAAATCAGTCAGTTTCATCACAATGGCCCATGTAGTCCCATCTTTCATCTTATTTTCAGCATTCTGGCTTAACATGTAGAGACCAACAATTAGTGAACATCAATGGTCCCCAGTGTTTGAATTATGGGGAGATTTGTACAGTCCGTAGCAAGTCAATGTGGTGGTGGCGGTGAGCCTGTAGATGCAGTCATCTAAAGTCCTCTTTGTAGAAAAGCTGGCCTTCTCTTTTTGTAATGTCGTTACGGACCATTTTCAGATAAAGTTTCACCTGTCAAAAATTGATGTTTGCGGCATTGGATGTGGACAGAGATTGAAGTTTTATATTTGAAAAATGAGTGTTATCATTTGACACTATTTGCAGGTACGTCGGGCGCTTTGTCCCACGCAAAGAGCGCCTAGCTCACTTGGGCGACCAGCGCAAGAAGTTCACCAACGTATACCTCAAGAACTTTGGAGACGATGTCGATGATGAAAAGCTGAGGGTTATGTGCGAGGTGCACGGCACAGTGGCTTCCGTCAAGGTCATGTTTGACGACAAATCTGGCCGTGGGAAGGGCTTTGGCTTTGTTAGCTTCGAGGACCACTCAGCTGCTCAGAAGGTAGGTTTTTGAAAGACATGTCGGCCACAAGAGAATTTTCTCACAATTTACACAGATATTTGTAGTTGAATCCTATGCGCATGTTATTGTAAACATCTACTTGCGTAGTCGACCAAAAGTGCAGCTACCAAACCTCACCTCGGAATAATCAAAACACAGATATGGAAAGCTTGCGTCACTGCACCTTTATCCTGTGCAATCATTGTATCCAATGAAATCACTGGTTCTGTAAAACCAGTTTAATGTCTTTATCCTTGCAATAAAAACAGGAGACCAGTCTAGGGGTCCAGCTGACTGTCTTGGTGTCAAGGTTTGCCCTAAACCTTTTTAGTGACTGGCCAACGGGACCAGGGCCCAATTTCGTGGCTCTGCTTACCGTAAGCACAGAATCGGCGCTTTCGGAAGCAGGGAATTCTGTGCTTACGGCAAGCGTATTTCACGGATTAGCGGCGAATTTGGGCTTCTGCGCGTGCTACTTCACGCCACTAGGCATTCTACGCTTACAAGGCTGGCGTAGAAATTCGGCGCTTGCACGTAAGCGGGGAATCGCGATCTTAAGCGCAGAATTCGGCAGTAAGCAGAGCCATGAAATTGGGCCCAGTTATCTTGCCATTTCACTAGTTTGTCAGCTATTTGGGCAGCAGACCACTGATGAGGGAAAATGCTGCATCAGTGTTTGTTTCCATTGTTTTTCAAGAACATGTGTACCCATGATTGTACACAAATAAAGATGGAATTGAAAGACAGCGAGGTTTAATAATACTCACTGGTTTGTTTTAGTTCGCATTTATTGTGTGTTTTCATTTGTGTGTGTTTTGATGGTGGTTTGTTCACGTCTCTTTGTAAATTTTAATATAGCCTCCAATGGCGATATATTTTTTTATAAAGTTGCTGTATATTATTATATGTGACTATTTTTGTATGTAAACTTGTTTGTGTGTATTGTAATTTTTACTGTAATTTGGCCGTTGGCCACAGATGGAAAAAGAAATAACTATCTTTCTATCTATCTATCTATCATAGTGCGTTGAAGAGATGAATGCTCAACCTGTCAACGGCCGTACAGTGTTTGCCGGACGTGCCCAGAAGAAGAACGAGCGTCAAGCAGAACTCAAGGCCCGCTTCGAGGCTCTGAAGCAGGTTTGTGAAAATGTTTATAAACAACATTGAAATCCTTCAGGACATGTCACACACAGCAATTTTTGCAGGCATTGTATGCAAAAAGGTACACTTCTGCAGCACATAATACTAAAACCCTCTAACTGTCACAAGAAAATCATGTGGAACTTAAGAAGTGAATGTGCTTTCTTCTTGTAGAATGCCTAGTACTGGTTGCATGTGAATTGATCTGTGTGACATGGCCTTAACAGTCCCAAATACTTCTCTGTTCTCTGTTAAGGGAGTGCATACCCTTGGTAATTGTGGGACACCAGTATTCTCACTTGGTTTGTCATGGATAAACTAACAAACCTGTGAAAATATGGACTCAAAGGTGTAATTGGAGAAAAAAATGAAAGATAAATGAATCACCCTTGCATGTTGTGTGTTCAGATGCCTGAGAAATATTTGAGCATTGTTAATGGTTTGCAAGGGGGTTTTGTGTTATCATTTAATGATTGTGGTAGGCCCTATTTCCCAACTTTCAAGGGAATTTGTTGAGTTAAATTTGTGATTTTTGCTGTTGTTACTGTAGGGTTTCCAAGTCACCCTCAGTGTTGGACTTTTGTTTGTTAAATTGTTTCAACAGTATTTTGTTATGTGCTTGTGTACATGTTATGGAATGCTCGCGATATAAATCAGTACATTTTTATTGTTAATTAAACTACAGGAGCGGAGCAATCGCTATCAAGGTGTCAACTTGTACATCAAGAATCTTGACGATGAATTTGATGATGAGAAACTTCGTAAGGAGTTCACCAAGTTCGGAACCATCACAAGTGCCAAGGTAACGCACCAGGGCTCAAAATTAACACTGGACTGCATGCCATTGGCCAATGTTCTTAAAGGAACACGTTGCCTTGGATCAGTCGAGTTGGTCTTTGAAAAGTGTTTATAACCATTTGTTATAAAATGCATTTGATCAGAAAGATATTTTTAAAGTAGAATATAGATCCACACAAGTATCACTCAAAATCGCGTGGTTTTCCTTTTACCTTGTCGACTAACACGATCGCCAATTTATGGGAGTCGGATTTTTGACTACCATAAATGGCCGACTGTGTTAATTGCAAAGTAAAAGGAAAACCATGCAATTTCGAGGCAAATTTGTGTGGATCACTGTGTTCTACTTTTACAACATCTTTTTACCATATGCATTTTATAACAAACGATTACAAACGCTTTTCGAAGACCTAGTCAACCGATCCAAGGCAACGTGTTCTTAAGCCTCTAGCCTGTAAACTCTGAACCGGACAAGTCCGGTTGTCTTGTGTTTTTTAATTGATTAAAAGTACTTAACTTTGTGAACATATCTAAAACTTTCTTTCTATTGGTAAAAATCTTCAGTTGTGTTGAGTAGTATGCTTTAAAGCCATTGGACCCTTTCAGTAAACACTATTGTCCAAGGCCCACACTTCGTGTATCACAACTTCTATATCAAATAACAAACCTGTGAAAATGTAGGCTCAATCGGTCATCGGAGTCTGGAGAAAATAACGGGAAAACCCACCTGTGTATGCGCGCGTTTTGCCGTGTCATGACATGTGTTTAAAATAAATCCGTAAGTATCGCTAACAAGAATTGATATTGTTTTACCGTTTTCTCAAAAAGTAAAGCATTTCAGGGACTAATATTTCAAGAGAAGTCTTTCACCATTACCTTCTGTAAACCCTGTAAATTATTTGTAAATCTGTGAACTTTTTTTTTTTTCCCTGTGCCGAAAGGGTCCAATGGCTTTAAATTGAATTATACTTAAAATACCACAAGACTGAAGTATGTAATGTGATGTTTTCTTATTGCTTGTATATGTTTAACTGGGTAGAGCATTCTTTTTCATCACAGTCTGGTCTTGTAAAATGTATGCTAGTCCAGAAAATGTTTTTAACCTACAAGCCCTGTTGACTTGTGTATTTCCCCCTCCCACTAAATTTGAGACCTGAACACAATAATTTCAGAAAAGTTTCTGTATCCCGTCATAAATTTTTCGGTCTGTAGCCACTTCTATTTTCTACACCTTTTTTTTTTTACTTGATGGATTTGTCCCCATTTTATTGAAGACCTGGGCCCAATTTCATAGAGTTGCTTAAAGGAATACTACAGAATTGGATTTGCTAGCAAAAAAGTTGCTAGCAGTGTAAGCACACTATGTAATCCACAATATACATATATAAACTGACAAACCTGTAGAAGTTTGAGGTTAATCGGCCATCTAGGTCATGAGAGAATAGTGAAAAACCGATTACAAATTTTGCATTGCATCGATGCCAAAACAAAAATGATTAAAATGCTCACTGAGCTAAAACTCAAAATGCACAATTAGATTAAATATGACATTTCAGACAGAAATATTTCAAGGTATGTTTCCTACTATCATCATCAATAGACTGTGTAAGTTTTATGTAAATTTGTGATCATCATGATTTTTGTTTCTTACCGATTCTGTAACGTTCCAAATTAAGCACAAAAAGCTGCTTAGCACAACAAATGTCTACTGACCAGAAAATGGCATCATGTGGGGGTTCAAACTGAATTTTATTCGCAAAACGAATGGTTAGAAAGAATAAAATTCTTAGTGACTGCAAATTATTCCACACGGATAATGGGAAAAAGGATTCAACAAACAAAACATTTAATGATGGGGATCTAGGGAGCACTGTCTGATATACTTAAGATTGACAAAATATGATTTTTGTTTGTTTGTGCAGGTTGCTTTGGGAGAAGACGGCTCCAAGGGATACGGTTTTGTGCATTTTGAAACTGAAGAAGCAGCACAGAAAGCCATAGCCAAGGTGTCTGGTATGCTGCTTAACGGCAAGAAAGTGTAAGTTGGCTTGCAGGACCCCAACTCTCCACCACTGTTTTCAAATCCGTACTAGATAAATGTTCAGATGAATCAATAAATCAGTCAGTTTCATCACAATGGCCCATGTAGTCCCATCTTTCATCTTATTTTCAGCATTCTGGCTTAACATGTAGAGACCAACAATTAGTGAACATCAATGGTCCCCAGTGTTTGAATTATGGGGAGATTTGTACAGTCCGTAGCAAGTCAATGTGGTGGTGGCGGTGAGCCTGTAGATGCAGTCATCTAAAGTCCTCTTTGTAGAAAAGCTGGCCTTCTCTTTTTGTAATGTCGTTACGGACCATTTTCAGATAAAGTTTCACCTGTCAAAAATTGATGTTTGCGGCATTGGATGTGGACAGAGATTGAAGTTTTATATTTGAAAAATGAGTGTTATCATTTGACACTATTTGCAGGTACGTCGGGCGCTTTGTCCCACGCAAAGAGCGCCTAGCTCACTTGGGCGACCAGCGCAAGAAGTTCACCAACGTATACCTCAAGAACTTTGGAGACGATGTCGATGATGAAAAGCTGAGGGTTATGTGCGAGGTGCACGGCACAGTGGCTTCCGTCAAGGTCATGTTTGACGACAAATCTGGCCGTGGGAAGGGCTTTGGCTTTGTTAGCTTCGAGGACCACTCAGCTGCTCAGAAGGTAGGTTTTTGAAAGACATGTCGGCCACAAGAGAATTTTCTCACAATTTACACAGATATTTGTAGTTGAATCCTATGCGCATGTTATTGTAAACATCTACTTGCGTAGTCGACCAAAAGTGCAGCTACCAAACCTCACCTCGGAATAATCAAAACACAGATATGGAAAGCTTGCGTCACTGCACCTTTATCCTGTGCAATCATTGTATCCAATGAAATCACTGGTTCTGTAAAACCAGTTTAATGTCTTTATCCTTGCAATAAAAACAGGAGACCAGTCTAGGGGTCCAGCTGACTGTCTTGGTGTCAAGGTTTGCCCTAAACCTTTTTAGTGACTGGCCAACGGGACCAGGGCCCAATTTCGTGGCTCTGCTTACCGTAAGCACAGAATCGGCGCTTTCGGAAGCAGGGAATTCTGTGCTTACGGCAAGCGTATTTCACGGATTAGCGGCGAATTTGGGCTTCTGCGCGTGCTACTTCACGCCACTAGGCATTCTACGCTTACAAGGCTGGCGTAGAAATTCGGCGCTTGCACGTAAGCGGGGAATCGCGATCTTAAGCGCAGAATTCGGCAGTAAGCAGAGCCATGAAATTGGGCCCAGTTATCTTGCCATTTCACTAGTTTGTCAGCTATTTGGGCAGCAGACCACTGATGAGGGAAAATGCTGCATCAGTGTTTGTTTCCATTGTTTTTCAAGAACATGTGTACCCATGATTGTACACAAATAAAGATGGAATTGAAAGACAGCGAGGTTTAATAATACTCACTGGTTTGTTTTAGTTCGCATTTATTGTGTGTTTTCATTTGTGTGTGTTTTGATGGTGGTTTGTTCACGTCTCTTTGTAAATTTTAATATAGCCTCCAATGGCGATATATTTTTTTATAAAGTTGCTGTATATTATTATATGTGACTATTTTTGTATGTAAACTTGTTTGTGTGTATTGTAATTTTTACTGTAATTTGGCCGTTGGCCACAGATGGAAAAAGAAATAACTATCTTTCTATCTATCTATCTATCATAGTGCGTTGAAGAGATGAATGCTCAACCTGTCAACGGCCGTACAGTGTTTGCCGGACGTGCCCAGAAGAAGAACGAGCGTCAAGCAGAACTCAAGGCCCGCTTCGAGGCTCTGAAGCAGGTTTGTGAAAATGTTTATAAACAACATTGAAATCCTTCAGGACATGTCACACACAGCAATTTTTGCAGGCATTGTATGCAAAAAGGTACACTTCTGCAGCACATAATACTAAAACCCTCTAACTGTCACAAGAAAATCATGTGGAACTTAAGAAGTGAATGTGCTTTCTTCTTGTAGAATGCCTAGTACTGGTTGCATGTGAATTGATCTGTGTGACATGGCCTTAACAGTCCCAAATACTTCTCTGTTCTCTGTTAAGGGAGTGCATACCCTTGGTAATTGTGGGACACCAGTATTCTCACTTGGTTTGTCATGGATAAACTAACAAACCTGTGAAAATATGGACTCAAAGGTGTAATTGGAGAAAAAAATGAAAGATAAATGAATCACCCTTGCATGTTGTGTGTTCAGATGCCTGAGAAATATTTGAGCATTGTTAATGGTTTGCAAGGGGGTTTTGTGTTATCATTTAATGATTGTGGTAGGCCCTATTTCCCAACTTTCAAGGGAATTTGTTGAGTTAAATTTGTGATTTTTGCTGTTGTTACTGTAGGGTTTCCAAGTCACCCTCAGTGTTGGACTTTTGTTTGTTAAATTGTTTCAACAGTATTTTGTTATGTGCTTGTGTACATGTTATGGAATGCTCGCGATATAAATCAGTACATTTTTATTGTTAATTAAACTACAGGAGCGGAGCAATCGCTATCAAGGTGTCAACTTGTACATCAAGAATCTTGACGATGAATTTGATGATGAGAAACTTCGTAAGGAGTTCACCAAGTTCGGAACCATCACAAGTGCCAAGGTAACGCACCAGGGCTCAAAATTAACACTGGACTGCATGCCATTGGCCAATGTTCTTAAAGGAACACGTTGCCTTGGATCAGTCGAGTTGGTCTTTGAAAAGTGTTTATAACCATTTGTTATAAAATGCATTTGATCAGAAAGATATTTTTAAAGTAGAATATAGATCCACACAAGTATCACTCAAAATCGCGTGGTTTTCCTTTTACCTTGTCGACTAACACGATCGCCAATTTATGGGAGTCGGATTTTTGACTACCATAAATGGCCGACTGTGTTAATTGCAAAGTAAAAGGAAAACCATGCAATTTCGAGGCAAATTTGTGTGGATCACTGTGTTCTACTTTTACAACATCTTTTTACCATATGCATTTTATAACAAACGATTACAAACGCTTTTCGAAGACCTAGTCAACCGATCCAAGGCAACGTGTTCTTAAGCCTCTAGCCTGTAAACTCTGAACCGGACAAGTCCGGTTGTCTTGTGTTTTTTAATTGATTAAAAGTACTTAACTTTGTGAACATATCTAAAACTTTCTTTCTATTGGTAAAAATCTTCAGTTGTGTTGAGTAGTATGCTTTAAAGCCATTGGACCCTTTCAGTAAACACTATTGTCCAAGGCCCACACTTCGTGTATCACAACTTCTATATCAAATAACAAACCTGTGAAAATGTAGGCTCAATCGGTCATCGGAGTCTGGAGAAAATAACGGGAAAACCCACCTGTGTATGCGCGCGTTTTGCCGTGTCATGACATGTGTTTAAAATAAATCCGTAAGTATCGCTAACAAGAATTGATATTGTTTTACCGTTTTCTCAAAAAGTAAAGCATTTCAGGGACTAATATTTCAAGAGAAGTCTTTCACCATTACCTTCTGTAAACCCTGTAAATTATTTGTAAATCTGTGAACTTTTTTTTTTTTCCCTGTGCCGAAAGGGTCCAATGGCTTTAAATTGAATTATACTTAAAATACCACAAGACTGAAGTATGTAATGTGATGTTTTCTTATTGCTTGTATATGTTTAACTGGGTAGAGCATTCTTTTTCATCACAGTCTGGTCTTGTAAAATGTATGCTAGTCCAGAAAATGTTTTTAACCTACAAGCCCTGTTGACTTGTGTATTTCCCCCTCCCACTAAATTTGAGACCTGAACACAATAATTTCAGAAAAGTTTCTGTATCCCGTCATAAATTTTTCGTTCGTTATGAAATAAAATGGGTTCTAATTTACTGTAAAGAGGTTATCTTTTTAGTAAAAAATCAGTGAAAAACGGTGACAGGATACGGAATGTTTTTCATAATTTGCTATTATTCAATTACCCTTTGATGTTCGTACAAAGTGAGGAATTACAGTTGTCTCCGTGAAGTATCAGGCCTGAATTAAAACGTTTAAATATTGCCTACAAACACAGGTGATGTTGGATGAGACGGGTACAAGCAAAGGATTTGGATTTGTCTGTTTCTCCTCGCCGGAGGAAGCCACCAAGGCAGTGACTGAGATGAATGGCCGTATCATCGTTGCCAAGCCACTGTACGTCGCTCTGGCTCAACGCAAGGAAGAGCGTAAAGCCCAGCTGTCCAATCAGATCATGCAGCGTGTTTCCACTGTCCGCATGACGGTGAGTACACGGCAGAAACATTTGCCCTCAGGCCTGTATGCTTCGTTTTTGAAAGGGCAAGGGAACCAAGTCATTTTCTCCTTGGTAAAGCCCCTCAATAGCAACTAGTTTTGGGGCCTTATGTTTTTCTTAATTTGTTGCCATAGATTTGGGTGGGAGAAATGTAATGCCTGAGTGGATGAGTTGTTGGCCAATAAGAAGACACAATTACCATGTATTGCACGCCCCATTACCCACACACACCAAATGGTGCTCTTTAAAGTCGTGTGCTGAGGGCAACACACAGACTGTGCATCTTTGAATAGCTAATGACCAGGGGGCATTGAGGCAACCGCCTTCGTTGCCTTTGTGAAGTATCAGGTTTGCTTCCTCCTTCCCTTCTGTGTTGATTTTGCCGATACTTCTTGGGCATTATCCGTATTTGCTCACTACAAGTATTTGCATTCTCTCCTGTTTGGTTTTGGTGTGATGTTTTTGCTGATTGTTTTTGTAAAATGTCCAGGGCTGTTTCCACAAGCCCTTGGCTTATTTGAACAGCCTCACTACTCACGTCTTATATTGTTACTTTCTTCAGTATCATTATCATTGGTCATGTTTACTACTCTTTGCTTGTATTGTATTACTACTCATTTCTCCTAATGATTCTGTATTTCTTTGTTGTAAGTAAAGAAAAAAATGTTTCACTGAATTAAATTAATTTGAAACATGTTTTCTTAACATACCCTGCTTCGTTATGATTGCGTTTTTATATGTGTCTTTTAATCTACACTTTTGTGTAAAGATTTTCTTTTTAAGCAGGAGACCATGGTGTTTTTCCTTTTTAAAAATGTTGATGGTGTAATAAGTATTAATTTTGCTTTATAGTGCTTGAGAGGCCTCAATGAAAAGCAGTGCTGGGTGCTGATCGAAATTTACCCTTATTAAAGAAGACATAAATAAATAAATTTGAAACTGTTAATTATTTATTCACAGCCCGCCCAACAAGTCGGCCAAGTTTATCCAAACTACGGCAACTTCTACGCCCCTACAATCACCCCCACTCAACGTGGCATTTACCCAGCCGGTCAAGTAGCCCATGTACGCAACCCACGTTGGCCGCAGCCCCAGGCCCGTCCAGGTGGCCAGCCATTCCAAGCCATGCCTGCTGCAGGAAGGCACCAGTTTGCCGGCAACCCTCGTGCGGCTGCAACGGGTGCCACACCTGTAAGACCAGTGCACCCTAGAGTGCCACTCCAACCTGCTCCGTCTGCCCAGCGTGTCGCAACAGGTGAGTCTTGTACAATATTGCATCTGATCAGGCTTGCAAATCATTTGCGGATTATGAACAAGAAATCCGTTGCTTCAAAATGACCACGCATAACAAAAAAATTGCGCTTCATGAAGAAGAAAAATCCCAGCTGGATAGGACAAAAAAATCTTGCCGAAATAGACATACTTTATTGAAAAGAAACTGGTTTTAGAAGTTTACACATTATACAATAGCAGCACAGTCCAGACATGGACACAAGTTTGCGAGGTGCATGCCTGTGTAACTAACGATCTGTGAAAGTGTTGAGCTACAAAACCCTGTAGTCTTGTGGATTTCAATTTGTTCCCCAAACTCGAGCCCTGGTAGTTATTAGACGCTTGAGCGGAGGAATGAATGTTGTCTTCTGAAAATCTGTTGATATATTTGAACTAACTGTGTTCTATCTTTGAATGTGGTTGATGTTTGCTAGGTATTGCAGCCCAGACTCAACAGCCAATGCGTGTAGGTGGTGCCAATATACCAGTACCAAGCATCCAGCCCAGAGCAATGAAGTTTCTGCCCACCAATGCTCGCAGTGCCCAGCTGGTGCCCTCCATGGCCAATGCTGCCCAAGCGGTAAGTTCTTCTGAAATTGAAACGCTTAGCCTTCTTGATATTTCTCAAGACGCCAATGTATCTGTCAAAAGAACCTTGACCTTTGTGACCTTCCAAAATCTCAATCCTTACAGTTTCATAGCCCAATTTCATAAAGCTGGTTAGCAGGAAATTACTGCACGACAGTTAGTCAGGTCTGGGACTCGAACCCACATTCTGCTAATCAGAAAAAACCCCAGCTTGAATCCGGTGCTCAGTTGTGACCTATGTCTTTAGCAAGGCACTTGATGCTTCGTTCTTCCGATGGGACGTAAAGCCATTGGTCTTGTGTGAACCCAATTCATTTTATCTTAAAGAGAAGGGGTTCCTTCCCCCTAGTGTTCCAGGTTTGCTTGACGGCATTTTGCGCCACAGATTCTTGTAAACCATTACATGGTGCTATGAAGGAATAGGTCTCATACTTTAAAATGTAGCTCAACATGCCTTGCAGGAAAAAGAACTGGGTGCTTTGATAAGACCCAAAGACCCTTGTCACACAAGGCAACTTTTACAGGCACCTTGGAGGCAACCAACTGCAGTGCATGCTACAGGATCACTTTGGTAACACATGAGTCAATTTTAAAACATTGTCTTACGATCCACAAAAGAAAAATTTTATCATTAAAATGGGAATGCCTTTTGTTCTTGGAGATTGCTTGGAACTGGTTGATCGTAAATTGCATGGCCCTCAGGGAACAATAAAGAGCTATATAAGAACCTAGTATTATTATTTTTTGTTGTCTTCTCTTCCGTTGAATAGGCTGTGCCCCAACAGGCCATTGAGGTATCCGGCCAGGAGCCCCTGACTCCTAGTATGTTGGCGTCCGCCACTCCGCAGCAGCAGAAACAGATGTTGGGCGAGCGCCTCTTCCCGCTGATCCAACGCACCCACGGGGATCTGGCAGGCAAAATCACCGGCATGTTGTTGGAGATTGATAACTCGGAGTTGCTTCACATGCTAGAGTCTTATGAACTCCTTAGCGCTAAGGTAAGCAAACGTTTTCTTTAATGATCCTTCAGAACCATAGAAATATAACCCAGAGAACGCCGATTGAGACAATGTGTGTGGGATTTCGTTGTGAGACCATCTTTGTCCATGCTCGAACGCCACTTTGGGGGGCGATACAGTAGACGACATGAACATTGACCAATGAAAACACATAAAAAACGGTCTATGTGCGCTCACGATATGATCAACTGTCATACACATGTGGTGTAATAAGCCGCTTTCACAGAAGCCTTTTCCTTCGTTTTAGCTCAGTGTTCTCTGGTATCTATTTTATGATCCGAATCTGCATGTATGTCCGTTTGTTTGTTTGTTTGTTTGTTTCGACTGCTATTAAGTTGGACAATAGGCAGCTTGACAGTTAGCTGTGGTATTATTCGGGTTCTAACTCCATTGTTGTTATTGCCTTTTTACTGTTGTTGTATAGACGATGGGACCTATGTTTACATTCAACCGCCCTCTGTTGACAAAACACTGCATACGTCATGTTTCGCCGGGCAAAAAGGCGCTTAGTTATGGTAAGATTGTATACACATTCTAGCTGGCTGCCAAAACACAAAGGTTTTGCTCGACGGTTGCACGCGAATCATGTTATGGTTTGAGTTACGTCAGAGGTCACATCGTCTAGAGTGTACGTTTTTTCAGTATCTGTCTATGGTTCACCTTTGAACTTTCTTTTTAGGCCTACTCTTTCTCAATTGTACCGGTTAACCCCTTTTTAACATTGGTACTTTAAATTAGTGTGGTTTTTATATAACAAAAAAAAAAAAAAAGGGAATTAATTTTTATTGCATTGTATAGTAAGCTTTATTACTGAACTGCAGATTTGATGCATTAATTATCTTAGTGCCAAGGTGAATAGTTTTTCTATTGGGCTATCTTTTTCTCAATTTTATCTTTGTGGTAGAACACTTGTTCTTTTCCAACTTTCCCTTAGGACTCAGAAATTGGGTCTCACTTTAGCCAAACTGCCTAGTCTGTAATAAACTTTTGTCAAGGCCTTCGTGGCTTGGAAAGTTTTGTAGAGTCGCTTTCCCAAGTGACTGAAAAGAGTAGACATGTTAGACATTAAACTTGTTAACAGAATTTTGATAATAATTTTAAGAATAAGTTCACTTTTAAATAATGTGGTTATGGAAAAATAAAAAGAAACAAATGTTATTCCCAAAATTTGAATCTGAGAAACATTACTGGATAGGATTTAAACACTTGATGTAATGTTTGTTGTAGGTTGAGGAAGCTGTGAATGTGTTAAAGGCTCACCAGGCCAAGGAGAATCCAACCAAGCCAGCCAGCTTGACCCAGCAGTAGTAACAGCAAGAAGCGCACCACAGCAAGCATGTACAACCCTTCATTCATTGGCTTTCTGCCTACACTTGCGTTCTCAAGAATAGTCGCTGTAAATACTAGCTTGGATCAGACACAAGATGGCATTCTCAATCATCCCAGCATGGATGCTATCATCCTTGATTGGGATGATTGAGAATGCCATCTTGTGTCTGATCCAAGCTAGTATTTACAGCGACTATTCTTGAGAACGCAAGTGTAGGCAGAAAGCCAATGAATGAAGGGTTGTACATGCTTGCTGTGGTGCGCTTCTTGCTGTTACTACTGCTGGGTCAAGCTGGCTGGCTTGGTTGGATTCTCCTTGGCCTGGTGAGCCTTTAACACATTCACAGCTTCCTCAACCTACAACAAACATTACATCAAGTGTTTAAATCCTATCCAGTAATGTTTCTCAGATTCAAATTTTGGGAATAACATTTGTTTCTTTTTATTTTTCCATAACCACATTATTTAAAAGTGAACTTATTCTTAAAATTATTATCAAAATTCTGTTAACAAGTTTAATGTCTAACATGTCTACTCTTTTCAGTCACTTGGGAAAGCGACTCTACAAAACTTTCCAAGCCACGAAGGCCTTGACAAAAGTTTATTACAGACTAGGCAGTTTGGCTAAAGTGAGACCCAATTTCTGAGTCCTAAGGGAAAGTTGGAAAAGAACAAGTGTTCTACCACAAAGATAAAATTGAGAAAAAGATAGCCCAATAGAAAAACTATTCACCTTGGCACTAAGATAATTAATGCATCAAATCTGCAGTTCAGTAATAAAGCTTACTATACAATGCAATAAAAATTAATTCCCTTTTTTTTTTTTTTTTTTTACATAAAAACCACACTAATTTAAAGTACCAATGTTAAAAAGGGGTTAACCGGTACAATTGAGAAAGAGTAGGCCTAAAAAGAAAGTTCAAAGGTGAACCATAGACAGATACTGAAAAAACGTACACTCTAGACGATGTGACCTCTGACGTAACTCAAACCATAACATGATTCGCGTGCAACCGTCGAGCAAAACCTTTGTGTTTTGGCAGCCAGCTAGAATGTGTATACAATCTTACCATAACTAAGCGCCTTTTTGCCCGGCGAAACATGACGTATACAGTGTTTTGTCAACAGAGGGCGGTTTGAATGTAAACATAGGTCCCATCGTCTATACAACAACAGTAAAAAGGCAATAACAACAATGGAGTTAGAACCCGAATAATACCACAGCTAACTGTCAAGCTGCCTATTGTCCAACTTAATAGCAGTCGAAACAAACAAACAAACGGACATACATGCAGATTCGGATCATAAAATAGATACCAGAGAACACTGAGCTAAAACGAAGGAAAAGGCTTCTGTGAAAGCGGCTTATTACACCACATGTGTATGACAGTTGATCATATCGTGAGCGCACATAGACCGTTTTTTATGTGTTTTCATTGGTCAATGTTCATGTCGTCTACTGTATCGCCCCCCAAAAGTGGCGTTCGAGCATGGACAAAGATGGTCTCACAACGAAATCCCACACACATTGTCTCAATCGGCGTTCTCTGGGTTATATTTATATGGTTCTGAAGGATCATTAAAGAAAACGTTTGCTTACCTTAGCGCTAAGGAGTTCATAAGACTCTAGCATGTGAAGCAACTCCGAGTTATCAATCTCCAACAACATGCCGGTGATTTTGCCTGCCAGATCCCCGTGGGTGCGTTGGATCAGCGGGAAGAGGCGCTCGCCCAACATCTGTTTCTGCTGCTGCGGAGTGGCGGACGCCAACATACTAGGAGTCAGGGGCTCCTGGCCGGATACCTCAATGGCCTGTTGGGGCACAGCCTATTCAACGGAAGAGAAGACAACAAAAAATAATAATACTAGGTTCTTATATAGCTCTTTATTGTTCCCTGAGGGCCATGCAATTTACGATCAACCAGTTCCAAGCAATCTCCAAGAACAAAAGGCATTCCCATTTTAATGATAAAATTTTTCTTTTGTGGATCGTAAGACAATGTTTTAAAATTGACTCATGTGTTACCAAAGTGATCCTGTAGCATGCACTGCAGTTGGTTGCCTCCAAGGTGCCTGTAAAAGTTGCCTCGTGTGACAAGGGTCTTTGGGTCTTATCAAAGCACCCAGTTCTTTTTCCTGCAAGGCATGTTGAGCTACATTTTAAAGTATGAGACCTATTCCTTCATAGCACCATGTAATGGTTTACAAGAATCTGTGGCGCAAAATGCCGTCAAGCAAACCTGGAACACTAGGGGGAAGGAACCCCTTCTCTTTAAGATAAAATGAATTGGGTTCACACAAGACCAATGGCTTTACGTCCCATCGGAAGAACGAAGCATCAAGTGCCTTGCTAAAGACATAGGTCACAACTGAGCACGGATTCAAGCTGGGGTTTTTTCTGATTAGCAGAATGTGGGTTCGAGTCCCAGACCTGACTAACTGTCGTGCAGTAATTTCCTGCTAACCAGCTTTATGAAATTGGGCTATGAAACTGTAAGGATTGAGATTTTGGAAGGTCACAAAGGTCAAGGTTCTTTTGACAGATACATTGGCGTCTTGAGAAATATCAAGAAGGCTAAGCGTTTCAATTTCAGAAGAACTTACCGCTTGGGCAGCATTGGCCATGGAGGGCACCAGCTGGGCACTGCGAGCATTGGTGGGCAGAAACTTCATTGCTCTGGGCTGGATGCTTGGTACTGGTATATTGGCACCACCTACACGCATTGGCTGTTGAGTCTGGGCTGCAATACCTAGCAAACATCAACCACATTCAAAGATAGAACACAGTTAGTTCAAATATATCAACAGATTTTCAGAAGACAACATTCATTCCTCCGCTCAAGCGTCTAATAACTACCAGGGCTCGAGTTTGGGGAACAAATTGAAATCCACAAGACTACAGGGTTTTGTAGCTCAACACTTTCACAGATCGTTAGTTACACAGGCATGCACCTCGCAAACTTGTGTCCATGTCTGGACTGTGCTGCTATTGTATAATGTGTAAACTTCTAAAACCAGTTTCTTTTCAATAAAGTATGTCTATTTCGGCAAGATTTTTTGTCCTATCCAGCTGGGATTTTTCTTCATGAAGCGCAATTTTTTTGTTATGCGTGGTCATTTTGAAGCAACGGATTTCTTGTTCATAATCCGCAAATGATTTGCAAGCCTGATCAGATGCAATATTGTACAAGACTCACCTGTTGCGACACGCTGGGCAGACGGAGCAGGTTGGAGTGGCACTCTAGGGTGCACTGGTCTTACAGGTGTGGCACCCGTTGCAGCCGCACGAGGGTTGCCGGCAAACTGGTGCCTTCCTGCAGCAGGCATGGCTTGGAATGGCTGGCCACCTGGACGGGCCTGGGGCTGCGGCCAACGTGGGTTGCGTACATGGGCTACTTGACCAGCTGGGTAAATGCCACGTTGAGGGGGGTGATTGTAGGGGCGTAGAAGTTGCCGTAGTTTGGATAAACTTGGCCGTTGTTGGGCGGGCTGTGAATGAATAATTAACAGTTTCAAATTTATTATTTATGTCTTCTTTAATAAGGGTAAATTTCGATCAGCACCCAGCACTGCTTTTCATTGAGGCCTCTCAAGCACTATAAAGCAAAATTAATACTTATTACACCATCAACATTTTTAAAAAGGAAAAACACCATGGTCTCCTGCTTAAAAAGAAAATCTTTACACAAAAGTGTAGATTAAAAGACACATATAAAAACGCAATCATAACGAAGCAGGGTATGTTAAGAAAACATGTTTCAAATTAATTTAATTCAGTGAAACATTTTTTCTTTACTTACAACAAAGAAATACAGAATCATTAGGAGAAATGAGTAGTAATACAATACAAGCAAAGAGTAGTAAACATGACCAATGATAATGATACTGAAGAAAGTAACAATATAAGACGTGAGTAGTGAGGCTGTTCAAATAAGCCAAGGGCTTGTGGAAACAGCCCTGGACATTTTACAAAAACAATCAGCAAAAACATCACACCAAAACCAAACAGGAGAGAATGCAAATACTTGTAGTGAGCAAATACGGATAATGCCCAAGAAGTATCGGCAAAATCAACACAGAAGGGAAGGAGGAAGCAAACCTGATACTTCACAAAGGCAACGAAGGCGGTTGCCTCAATGCCCCTGGTCATTAGCTATTCAAAGATGCACAGTCTGTGTTGCCCTCAGCACACGACTTTAAAGAGCACCATTTGGTGTGTGTGGGTAATGGGGCGTGCAATACATGGTAATTGTGTCTTCTTATTGGCCAACAACTCATCCACTCAGGCATTACATTTCTCCCACCCAAATCTATGGCAACAAATTAAGAAAAACATAAGGCCCCAAAACTAGTTGCTATTGAGGGGCTTTACCAAGGAGAAAATGACTTGGTGCCCTTGCCCTTTCAAAAACGAAGCATACAGGCCTGAGGGCAAATGTTTCTGCCGTGTACTCACCGTCATGCGGACAGTGGAAACACGCTGCATGATGATTGGACAGCTGCGCTTTACGCTCTTCCTTGCGTTGAGCCAGAGCAACGTACAGTGGCTTGGCAACGATGATACGGCCATTCATCTCAGTCACTGCCTTGGTGGCTTCCTCCGGCGAGGAGAAACAGACAAATCCAAATCCTTTGCTTGTACCCGTCTCATCCAACATCACCTGTGTTTGTAGGCAATATTTAAACGTTTTAATTCAGGCCTGATACTTCACGGAGACAACTGTAATTCCTCACTTTGTACGAACATCAAAGGGTAATTGAATAATAGCAAATTATGAAAAACATTCCGTATCCTGTCACCGTTTTTCACTGATTTTTTACTAAAAAGATTACCTCTTTACAGTAAATTAGAACCCATTTTATTTCATAACGAACGAAAAATCTATGACGGGATACAGAAACTTTTCTGAAATTATTGTGTTCAGGTCTCAAATTTAGTGGGAGGGGGAAATACACAAGTCAACAGGGCTTGTAGGTTAAAAACATTTTCTGGACTAGCATATATTTTACAAGACCAGACTGTGATGAAAAAGAATGCTCTACCCAGTTAAAAATATACAAGCAATAAGAAAACATCACATTACGTACTTCAGTCTTGTGGTATTTTAAGTATAATTCAATTTAAAGCCATTGGACCCTTTCGGCACAGGGAAAAAAAAAAAAAGTTCACAGATTTACAAATAATTTACAGGGTTTACAGAAGGTAATGGTGAAAGACTTCTCTTGAAATATTAGTCCATGAAATGCTTTACTTTTGAGAAAACGGTAAAACAATATCAATTCTTGTTAGCGATACTTACGGATTTATTTTAAACACATGTCATGACACGGCAAAACGCGCGCATACACGGGTGGGTTTTCCCATTATTTTCTCCAGACTCCGATGACCGATTGAGCCTACATTTTCACAGGTTTGTTATTATATATAGAAGTTGTGATACACGAAGTGTGGGCCTTGGACAATAGTGTTTACTGAAAGGGTCCAATGGCTTTAAAGCATACTACTCAACACAACTGAAGATTTTTACCAATAGAAAGAAAGTTTTAGATATGTTCACAAAGTTAAGTACTTTTAATCAATTAAAAAACACAAGACAACCGGACTTGTCTGGTTCAGAGTTTACAGGCTAGAGGCTTAAGAACACGTTGCCTTGGATCGGTTGATTAGGTCTTCGAAAAGCGTTTGTAATCGTTTTTTATAAAATGCATATGGTAAAAAGATGTTGTAAAAGTAGAACACAGTGATCCACACAAATTTGCCTCGAAATTGCATGGTTTCCTTTTACTTTGCAAATTAACACAATCGGCCATTTATGGTAGTCAAAAATCCGACTCCCATAAATTGGCGATCGTGTTAGTCGACAAGGTAAAAGGAAAACCGCGCAATTTCGAGTGATACTTGTGTGGATCTATATTCTACTTTAAAAATATCTTTCTGATCAAATGCATTTTATAACAAATGGTTATAAACACTTTTCAAAGACCAACTCGACTGATCCAAGGCAACGTGTTCCTTTAAGAACATTGGCCAATGGCATGCAGTCCAGTGTTAATTTTGAGCCCTGGTGCGTTACCTTGGCACTTGTGATGGTTCCGAACTTGGTGAACTCCTTACGAAGCTTCTCATCATCAAATTCATCGTCAAGATTCTTGATGTACAAGTTGACACCTTGATAGCGATTGCTCCGCTCCTGAAGTTTAATTAACAATAAAAATGTACTGATTTATATCGCGAGCATTCCATAACATGTACACAAGCACATAACAAAATACTGTTGAAACAATTTAACAAACAAAAGTCCAACACTGAGGGTGACTTGGAAACCCTACAGTAACAACAGCAAAAATCACAAATTTAACTCAACAAATTCCCTTGAAAGTTGGGCCTACCACAATCATTAAATGATAACACAAAACCCCCTTGCAAACCATTAACAAATGCTCAAATATTTCTCAGGCATCTGAACACACAATATGCAAGGGTGATTCATTTATCTTTCATTTTTTTCTTGCAACTCCAATTACACCTTTGAGTCCATATTTTCACAGGTTTGTTAGTTTATCCATGACAAACCAAGTGAGAATACTGGTGTCCCACAATTACCAAGGGTATGCACTGGCTTTAACAGAGAACAGAGAAGTATTTGGGACTGTTAAGGCCATGTCACACAGATCAATTCACATGCAACCAGTACTAGGCATTCTACAAGAAGAAAGAACATTCACTTCTTAAGTTCCACATGATTTTCTTGTGACAGTAAGAGAGTTTTAGTATTATGTGCTGCAGAAGTGTACCTTTTTGCATACAATGCCTGCAAAAATTGCTGTGTGTGACATGTCCTGAAGGATTTCAATGTTGTTTATAAACATTTTCACAAACCTGCTTCAGAGCCTCGAAGCGGGCCTTGAGTTCTGCTTGACGCTCGTTCTTCTTCTGGGCACGTCCGGCAAACACTGTACGGCCGTTGACAGGTTGAGCATTCATCTCTTCAACGCACTATGATAGATAGATAGATAGAAAGATAGTTATTTCTTTTTCCATCTGTGGCCAACGGCCAAATTACAGTAAAAATTACAATACACACAAACAAGTTTACATACAAAAATAGTCACATATAATAATATACAGCAACTTTATAAAAAAATATCGCCATTGGAGGCTATATTAAAATTTACAAAGAGACGTGAACAAACCACCATCAAAACACACAAATGAAAACACAATAAATGCGAACTAAAACAAACCAGTGAGTATTATTAAACCTCGCTGTCTTTCAATTCCATCTTATTTGTGTACAATCATGGGTACACATGTTCTTAAAAACAAGGAAACAACACTGATGCAGCATTTTCCCTCATCAGTGGTCTGCTGCCCAAATAGCTGACAAACTAGTGAAATGGCAAGATAAATGGGCCCAATTTCATGGC
>NW_022985705.1:232632-248131 GCF_902459465.1 Asterias rubens
ATCATTGTATTCTACTTTTACAACATCTTTCTACCCATATGCATTTTATAAAAAACAGTTACGAACGCTTTTCAAAGACCGACTCGACTGATCCAGGGCAACGTGTTCCTTTAATTAAAGAAATTTTGGGAAGCAACTACGAGGATGGCCTCGAAAAGATGGACAGACTGTAGGCCTTGTCGACTAATGGAATTCACTACCCGACTGGCCTCAAGGGCGGTTCATACTCGCGGTGTATTCACTGTGTACGCAGCGCGCGGACCCGTTTTTTAAAGTCCGCAGTGCGTAACAGGAAGCGCAGTGTAGGGCCACTGATTTTCCGTTTCAGAAAAGTGCAAATTCCGTTTGGCAAAAACATGAATTCCGTTTCAGGCACAAAAAATTTCCGTTTCATGTTTTTTAAATGATTTTTAATTAGTTTTTTAATTAGATATAAGGTTTTTTAATACCCAGGGACACACTTATAAAAATCAATTTGAGATAAGTGCCACTGTTGACTTCGTAAAATGTTCATGACAAATTTCAAAAAATACTTTCATTTCTTTATTGTGGATTATTTTGTATACTGCTGTCGATGAAACAAAATTATGTAGTCAGGGTAAAAAGGTTGCACTGTGAATGCAGTATCAATGCAATGCACATGATGTGATAGACTTGATTCCAAGTCTAAAACTGCAGTTGATTCTCTGCATCAGCCACATTGTAGGCTAATGACAGGAGTGTATCCACAAGAGGGCGCTGTTTCAGCATGATCAAAGACTTGGGAACAAGTCTATGGACGTGACCGTTCTCCATCCACAAACAAATGTCAGCCATTTCTTTTTAACCCTCCGATCAATATTATTATTAACATTAAAATTTACACGATCAGCTTGTTGATTCAATTATCACTGTTTATTTATACGCTTTATTATAAATTTTAAGAGGAAAAAAAAACAGGAAAAAATAAGTAAAAATCAGATTTGAAAGCCAATGATTATTCACCCTTTATGTTAAATTATTTGTTTTTGTTATTTTTTGCAAATTACCATGGTAATTTTATATCGGTTGATATATGGCATCATTATTTTTTTTCCAATTCAAAGAAAAAGGCATAATAGCGTGAAAACTGGTAAGCAGAGGATACAATAAAATATTGAACTTGTGTAGTAGGAAATGTGATTTAGTGGCCACTTATTCGCTATTTTCCAAAGCCGGTCTTTATACCGCTGTAACACTCCCACACGTGACCGGGTTTTGACCAATCAGAGACTTTAAACCGTCCAAGGTATTTATTAATTATATTTGCAAACATTGCGATAAAATTCACGCCATTGCATTTTGCAAAGACATCGCAAATACTTCCTTGCAAACGTATCTGCGATGTGGCAAACATTTGCAAATACATCTCTGTGAAATACCAATTTATAACGGGAGTCGATGAGTTAGTCATTAGGCCTACCCTTTGATTTATCACCATCTCCTCGTTTGTGGCGGCAATCATAACACGGTCTACAAGCGTCTAATGGACGACCCTTAAAGACTCCCAACAATGTCAAAACAGCCAAGAGAAACTTGGGCCACGTTGGACTGACAGCATCATGTTCGGCTGGCTCTTGGTCCATGTTAGTGTTGCTCATCCTGTATTATTATTGACACTAAAATCGACGAAATTATAGATGGCTTCATGAAAGTAATATTTCAAATCACATGATAGTACTTCCCGTAAATAACGAGGCACTTAACCATTCTTATCTGTTCGTCCTTCGGATGGGACGTAAAGCCGTAGGTCATGTGTGTTTCATTCAAATGCAAATTAAAAAGGAGACAAAACGAGAGTTATAGCTAATGCAAACAACTTATACTAACCAAAATGGCCGATGGCAAATGCAAACAATCATAATGTAATTGTCAAAGTACATTATGTGCATTGAGACCACTAAAGAAAAAGGAGCAGTGACATGCATGGAAACTATATAAGTTAAAAATTGTGAAGAATTGATGGAGGATGAATAATAATAATAATAATAATATAACAGTTCTTATATAGCGCATCACACAGTGTCTCGATGCGCTTTACATACAATAACAAAGAGTTAAATGTTAAACAGGTAGGTCTTCAGTACAGTTTTGAATTCAAGTTCAGTTCTAGCAGTCTTGATGTGTTGTGGGAGAGAGTTCCAGAGAGCAGGTGATGAGTGTGTGAAGGACCGATGTCCATACGTCTTGGTTCGAATGGCAGGAACCTTGAGTAGCAGTGCCGAGCTGGAGCGAAGGGTGCGTGATGGTTGATACGGTTCAGTGATTTCGCGAAGGTATGACGGTGACGAGCCGTGGATGCATTTGTACGTGACAAGTAGAATTTTTGAAAATGATGCCCTTATTGACAGGTAACCAGTGGAGATTGCGGAGTATGGGGGTTATGTGTTGCCGTGTAGATGAACGCATAACAAGTCTGGCGGCAGAGTTCTGAATTCGTTGAAGTTTCGAGATTTGAAATTCCGGAATGCAGTGAAGAAGACTGTTGCAGAAGTCCAGTCTACAGGAGACGAACGCATGAACCAGTCTTTCTGTCGTTTGTTGGTCCAGAATTTCCACCATCAGAGCAGAAATATTGATATAATGAATAATCACAGTGGGCCACAGTTAACAACAAATCAAGGAATTCTGAATGAAATCTAAGATGTTTTTATCTGCCAGGAAGAAACAAATTGATCGAGTTTAGTATTAACTTGACAACTTCACAGTCAGGCATATCCGTCCTTATGCATTATTTGACACTGTAAACGCACAAATTTAAACCATTGGACTGAAACGTAGGGTAACCCCCTTCACAGTCCGTAAGGATGTAGGCATGGTGAATCGACCCGGAGTGTGGCTTGTAAAGCAGATTTCACCCAACTTTTCCAATAATTATGGTTAAGTGTCCACGCACAAGTGTCATTACCGGGATTCGAACCCGCACTCTGCCGCTGACTACACCAGGGCTCCATTTCATAGAGCTGCTTAATTTAATAAGCAGAAAAAAACAGAACACTATTGCCTTATTTGTCCTCTGAGCTACTGCAAACATTATTAAGATATTAACAGTATCGGATATGACGTATTCATCTTGCAATCTTACCTCTGCATTGTGGTGCTGTGTCGATCAGATAAATTGCGCCCTAAAAGTTCTGTAATTTACTTAAATTATTTCTCTTCCAGACATCCTTCTTACTGTTTAGTCCAAGCAAAATTAAACCAAGTTCCCAGCACATAATCGCAATTTAATTCTGGTGTCATACAGTTTCCTGTCAAGTTTCTATACTTGTATCGTTGTTTAGACAGCACGTGGTAATGCAGGATTCATTTTTTGAAGTTCCTCTTTGAAAAAAACCGCATTAAAGTGAAGATGAATACTTTGATCGATCGTTCATTTACATACTATTTGAACACATTTAAAACAACGGAGTTGTGATATAGGAAACGAGAAGTTGTTAAATTTAAGATGTAACAGGACCCCCCCCCAAAAAAAAACAAAAAACAACAACAACAACAACAACAACAACAACAACAACAACAACAACAACAACAACAACAACAACAACAACAACAGAGTCACGAGCAAAGCTCTGGTCTGAGATGGGATTCAAACCGGGGACCGCGCAGAGGTGAAAGGCAGGGAAAGAAACCACTGAGCCAAAAAACAGCTGCAGTGCTTCTCGCAAAGTTAGCTTCGATGATCTTTATTTTTTTTTAGTATTAATCAATCTGGGATACTTCCTTTAAGCTGAAAATATTCACAGCATACATGAAAGTGAGATACAGAGTTGAAACTGAGATATTATATAAGTTACAATAACAGCATTGTTTGTGACCTGTTTATGAGATCCCTGCATCTGACGCACTCGTAAAACAAGGGGCCTAATCATAGAGCTATTAAGCACAAACAGCTGGTAAGCACGACAAAATCATGCTTACCAGTCGTAACCCCAAAGTAATTATGTACATTGTGTGTCTGGTGCCCTGCTCAGTTCTGCTAAGCCAATAATTGTTAAGCAATATTTTTCGCATTATGCAGCTCTATGAAATAAAATCGGCTGTTAAAATCACAGAAACTAAACTATCAAAACTGAAGCTGTTCTCGTCTTTTAAAACACACAATTTTTGTTTCAAGTTGTTACTCAGACCTGGATTCTTGTCCAAACATCAGATCCTACAAGTGACCGCGTGGAAAGAGCCTGCCTATGAGACCTTTTCGCAAATACCCACTGCGCAAAAGCCAACTGTTGAATTGCTAGCGATCAAACTTGGCGGTTTTTTTCCAGGACAAACGTGGGTAATTTTCTGCACACGTTCATCCTGGGAAAAAAAACGCCACACACCGGGGTCGACCCAGGGAAGCTAAACGAACGCACCCTGTGTACAAAGTTCTTCTGATAGCACCTTCTTTTGATTCATCCTCCTACAGACCACGTTTATTTCCAAATTCCCATGAGGGGGACCGAATCTCCAGCGGACAGAATTCCCTGGGACACCGTGTCTGACAGTAACGTTTACCAGATTCAAATTTTTGCGGGAAACTTATTTATAATATTTTTCCGTACCAACATTCATTTCAAGTAAAATATCAATCTTAAAATGATTAGTACTATCAAAGCTGATGTAGGCTTTTAACCAATAGTGTTTTATTTGTCATTACTTTTAGGACTACCAAACGTATAACAAGTTCTCCTTGACATGGTTTAAAGGAACATTACAGAATTGGTTTTGCTAGCAAATAAGTTGCTGGCAGTTTAAGCACTTTTGTAATCCACCATAAATACATAAACTGATAAACCTGTTCGAGATCGATCGGCCATCTGGGTCACTGGGTGAACAACCGATTACACATTTTGCATTGCATCGATGCCAAAACAAAAATGAATAAAACGCTCATTGAGCGATCAACTTCAAACGCGAAATTAGATTATTGATTTCTCATCAAACTGTGACATTTCAGACAGATATATTTCAAGGGATGTTTCCACTACATCATCATAAGCCCGTGTAAGTTTTATGTAAATCTGTGATCTTCACGATTTTTTTTGTTTCGTACCAATTCTGTAACGTTCCTTTAACTTTAAATTAGTGTACAATGTTATGGCTATGGCTTGTCTATGCTTTGTTACTTGTAAATGTACATGTAAAGTGTTTTGTGCCATCCTAGTGTTTTTAAATTTAAGTCTGTTGAAGATGAATTGTAAAGGTCGTGGGTTCGAATCCCATTCGAGTATTGGGCATGTTATTTGTTTTCACCGAGCTCGGGAAGATACTGAGTATACAGTGCTTAACACACATCGGTGTATGTGTAACCAAAAGTTACATTCTTTATCAACGAAGCAAGTTTCCATCTACTTAGTTTTTATACGTTGTAAAGCTGCACCTCGGGTTTATAAGGTGTTAACTGTCTACTTGTTGTCATTTTATTTACACATGACGTATCCATAATATAAGTATGCGTATCTCATTATTCAGTGTGCAGTTGTTACCGCCGTGGCAGGAGATTCTGGCCCCCTCCCCCATATGGCGAACTATGTGCAAACTACTTCTGCTATCGCCCTCTTTTGAACCATCCTCCTCCACCCCATGTCAATTTCCCATAATTATGGGGGGGGGGGGCAGAATCACCGGCAGACGGAATTCCCTTGGACTACCGTGACCCTTTGAGTTCTAGCCGACACATATGCGTTATTGGTGACTTGTGCCTCAAACTACTAACCATTGCTGATCTATGATAGCAAAATGGTGCCGTGGACGATGTGGTTGAGGTTTATGTCCCCGGAGATTATGTACCCTTGGTAAAATAATTATGATAAAACTTCTTCTGGTAGCGCCCTCTTTTGAAATGTGGGGGACCGAATCTCCGGCAGAAGAAATTCCCTTGGACATCACCATTTTAGTTCCTAGCCATCATCTGCGTTGTTGGTCATGCATTCTCAAACCATACTGACCATAATAGTGCTGATCCAAGATCAAAACAAAGTTACAATGCCCGGCCGATGCCTCGATAGTCAAGTTTCTGGTCAGTGATATTCCTACCAAGGTACAAGCTAATTACGGCCAGAAACAGCATGACGTGATGCCCTTTACATTCGGTGTTTATCTCGACAGCATAACTCAACAGCTGATCCCAGAACTTTTCGTTGTCGAAACTTCTCTGCCGCGAGAGGGCGTACATAAACTGTGACCAGACATAGTCGATGCTGACATTCCCAACGGCGAGAAGTGGAATGATGAGGAGCATAAGCTTCTCACTGAAGATGAAGATGTTGATGAGTAAATTCTCCCGTGCGATGTTCTTCATTGGGTTGCTGTAGACGTCGTAGTTCCATGTGATGTGGACGGTGAGTCCCAGCACGGATGAGGCCATAACGAACGGCACCAGGACAGCGAGGACCTCTCGAAGGAGACCGAATTCTCGGTTAATCTCGGCAATGCGTCGCCTGCACTGAACCAGGTTCCCCTCGTTGCGTTTGATAAAGATCAGGACTAGGTTCAACTCTGCAGCCAGGGCCCTCCGCATGACCAAGATGTAGAACCAAAATGAAGCGAACAGCGGAAGCCCAACCAGCGAAATGATGAAATCCATTATGTTTTTTAAAAATCTGAAGATATCACCAGGAATTGGGTCATTCAGAGGCATGTCGACGATGACTTTGGGTGTAGCGTTGGCTGGTTTTGTCAGGTATTGGGCAAGATTCACTGCCTGCATTGAGTTGTTGACAAAAACCCACACAATGATGAGGGAAAGAAACAAAGCTTCAGGTAGCGGGAATCTGCGACCAGCCAGGCAGCGCAACCGCCTTGCTGTGTAGTCCAAATGAAACACCTCACACCAGGAACCATCTTTCACTGGTGTCCATGACATGGCGTTAAATACCGTACACACCAGGCTGATACCAGCGAGAACGACAACATACGTCATGAAGGATACAAAGTGTGTCAGATTCTCGCTACTTCCCCAGAAGTTATAGATGTAGAGGAACATGATGACGAGAGACAGTCCAAGGCATAGGATTATGCACAGAGACGACAGGATACCGCACAGACGGCTGTTAAGATACCTCGGAACTGTAAAGACAAGCATTGAAAAGTTTTAACTACATTATACAATAGTTATTCTTATAATATAAGAATATTGTTCTCCTTAGGCAATGATGATAGAGGCATTGAATTTTGCACTCGGCCAGAGGCTTTATATGGCCATTGCAGCAGAAATGAATTTCGAAAAATGGGTTGGATATCGAAAAACAATCAATAATAACATTAATACGGTATTTAGGTATATCACAATACATATATATTAAACATATTCAAAATAAAAATACATTTAGTATAAAAATAATATCAGAATTTGAAAACCAAGGAGCAACAGACAAAACAAAAGATGGGCTGCTTATGAGAAAACAAAAGTTAAACACTGTAATCACTGGGGTGTGTTTACTCCGACAAATTGCTGCCATTGCTCGATATTTTACTTGAGTGTCTGAAAAACTTCATTGCTGAAAAATACTTATTTCTCAAACATACCCGCATTAGAAAATTCACTGACTACTGCCCCATCGGCGTTCCATAGAAGACTCAAGCACACGGCACATTTTCTGTCTAGTCTCGATGCATGAGCTGCTTCGCTATCCTCTGCGGACTGATTGTGATGCGCATCAATGTCTTTCTCTGACTCGGGGGTATCGTCTTCACCTGTGATTAAAGGTAGTTATCAAGGTTCACATTGTAAAGCCAATCGCACACAATGCTTGTCACCCTCCTTGTTTAAACCCTGCCATTTCCAATTATAATAGGGAGCACCAACATGAGTGCTGATACACCTACAGGCACCCCAACCTCTTAAAACTTCCTGATAAGAATATTGATCATGACCCCGATTCCTAGACCAGTGTGGCTTGATTTGTTTCAGATACCGGGTCAGTTTGATCCGGTTTCTGTGGCAAACTGATCCAGAAACGGATCAAACTTTTTAATACTATTGATTTATCATGTAAACTTGTACATATATTTTTGATGTAATTTTATTGTTAACCAAATGCCATGAGTCTATGACTTTTTATTTGGTCTTGTATTTTTATATGAAAATAAACCAATATTGAATTGAATTGAATTGAAAACTGGTGCGAAATTCGAAACAAATTCACAATTTTTTAAACTAGTTTCCTGGTCAGCCTGACCCCAAAGTAGTTCTGGGATCTCAATCCGGGTAAATTTTTACATTAGAGCTGGAGTATGGTGTGCGATACATCATGTCGGACAAAATGTCCATGCATAGTAGGCCTACATGAACCATTATGACCGACATGTCTTGTCGTACCAATGTCGTGCACGTGACCTATTAATGTCTGACACACCCTGTCCGGTACATCATGCCAGACATATGGGCCCAGAAACTATGACCCATTACGATCGACTAAATGAGTCCAACAAATATTGTCGTACAAAGTGACCCTTGTCGTGCACGTGACCCATTTTGTCCAACCCAATGAGTCCGATACCGCATAATGTCCGACAAATAGTACACCACGTGACACATTATGGACTTAATGTGTCCGAATAATTGTGTGGTACATAATAACCTATATGTCGTGTAAGTAAACCATTGTCGGACATAATTCCACTTAATTAGTGCATGACCCTATATGACCGACACATTGTGTCCGACATGTCTTGTCGTACATTGACCAGTCGTACACATACACCATTATAATTAACGCATTTTGTCTATACAGCTTGATAGACATGGTCCATGTACTAATGACACATTATGATCGACTAATTTGTGTTCGACAAATCTTAGCAACGGTCAGTGCCGGTGCATCCCATAACATAAATCTATGGTTCTTACCTTCAAATATACACTCAATGCCTTCACGTTTTTGACGACAAAGCAGGCATCGTCTATTTGCCTGTATCGTGGTACACTCTAAAAATTAATTAGTCAATTTGACTAAAAAAAAATAGTCCAGCGTCATGTCTGACACGACTAATTTTAAGTAGTCAAAAGTCTGAGCATGACTAAGGATTTAGTCAGAAATGTGACTAGTTTACATTAGTCCAGTGACTTGACTAAAAAGATGTCTCATACGACTAATGTTTAGTCCATCAACATTTTGGCTTAGTCCAGCGACTTTTTAGATTAGTCCAGCGACTTTTAATCTTGGTCCAGTACTTCACTTTAGGTCGTTCGTTGATTTGACTAATGGCATTAGTCAAAGCAACAATTTAAATCTTGACTAGTTGGCATCAGTCAGGAATGTCTTCCCACGTTCTTTTGATGTACCTGGACATTGTGTATTGTTGCATCATCAAACAAAAAATGGAAAATTGTTCATCCAAAAACAAAATCATTTTCTAAACTGTTTTCCATGAAAGAAACCATTTAGAATTTAAGATGGATTATAAATTAAAATCTTACTAGAAAGTATACTTCGACAACTTTATACATTCTGAAAATTCTTTAATTCAAATTTAATCTCAACAAGGCATAACTAATACAATGGTGACTCAAAGTTCATTGAACTCCACACAATTTATAAATAAATAATGTGATAAAATTGCTTGTTTAAAATTAGCACACTCATTTACCCTTTACTTTCTCAAAAGAGGGTTCTTGAACCCCTACAGTTTCCCTTCAATTTTATTTATCTGCTAAAAATTCCTTCAAATATACAAGATGACATTTAAAAAAAAAGTACCAACAGAGGGTTTTTGCCCAATGTTTACGACTGTATATATTTTCTCCATATTTGTCATTATATTTTTGTCCAAATGACATTACATTTGGCAGATCTGGGGTTGTTATAATCAAGAACATCATTGTTTTTAACTGGGGGTCACCGTGGCCAGGTACAACTGCTACTTTTTGAGAAAAAGCTCCATTGACACTAATTTAAATTTACATCCCTACATCTTTTATGCAAACATTTCAGTCTATTCAAAATGCATTTTTTTCTTAACACAAATGATGCCCAATGATGTAAGAATTATGATGTTCAAACTGAGATTATCAAATTGCTATAAGAGATAATGACATCCTGAATCACACGTGTTGTAAAAACATGGATATAATGCCTCTGTTCACAACAATATTCAAGGAAAACTATTTACTTTCCTATGTTTCAGGTTACCCCCCCTCCCTATTTAAGAAGAAAACTTCCAACGAACACTGGAATAATACAACAACTGTCAAGTCAATATTTTGCCAGAGGCCCATCCACTATTCCAAAGGCACCCTGTCAAAACTATTTGAAGTGAATTGTCACAAGTAAGATTTAATTCTTAGGGTAAAGGTACGATACAGGATTGGCTTTTGGTTGGATGCATTCAATTCAATTACATCTTAAAACAAACTTGTGATTTGTATCAAAATCGTTATTAATGTTATAGAGAAATCAATGAACAATGGTTATTTTGTACACATATGGTCAATTTGGGTTGTTAACAAACAAAATCAGATGTTGTTTGTTTTTAGATTATCAGGTAGTTTTTTCGAATATGCCCTTATTTCAGGGGGAAACATTTCACAGTCCTAGTACTAACTTCATAACCATTAAGCTTTCAAACAGAAATTCAACAATTAAAGTATTTGAGTGATCCTTATCAATCCTGTAATGTACCTTTAAGAAGAATATTCAGTTTATCTTAACAAGACATAATGCTTTGATCAAGAGGAACATGCTAATTAAGTGAAATGCAGTTTAACTTGGTTTATTTTAGTAAGACACAATACTTTGAGAGGAACATACTAAGTCAAATGCAGTAAAACTTGTTCATAGTAAGACATAATGCGTTTATCAAGAGGAAAAATACTGATGAGTCAAATGCAGCTTAACTTGGTTTACTTTAGTATAAACACACAATGATCTGATCGAGGGGAACATACTGAGTCAAATGCAGTATATGTACATGTAACTTGTTTATCTAGTAAGACACAATGCTTTGATCAAGAGGAACTACTGAGTCAAATGCAGTTACTTGGTTTATGTTAGTAACACATTGCTTTAACCAAGAAAAATGGTCACAGTCAAATGTACCTATTAAGTTTGTCCAGGCAAGATATAACACTGCGGTCGAGAGGAATATTGTCTTGGATGTTCAGGACAATTTTCTGGAAAAAAGACAAAGTTTTCCTGAGGCATGTGGGATAAGCCAAATTGAAAACATAAAAGCTGGCTAAATACACTTTCACCGATGTCAGGAGACAAGTGGAGCTGCTGACAGCCAACCCATCAATGATCACGTCAAATGAAGTGCAGTCCTCAAGTCTGTTGTCATTACCCTCAATGACAGGCCAAGCTGTCCCCTGTATATGAAAAAATAAATACTTTTAATTAGGGAATAACAGTGTGTTAATTAGGGAATAACAGTGTGAGGACCTGGTCTTCACTGTGTGGTAATGACCGGGTTGGTGGCTGGCTGTTGTTAATGGACCAAGCCAAAAGCGATTTTCATTAACAGCGGCCATGGTCATTACTACCCAGTGAAGACCAGGTCCTCACACTGTTGTTCCCATGAATTAATACCTTTACTGTGAATTTTCACTTGTTCCACAGAACTTGTCTTTACATCACATTTTAATACACCCCAACGTGACCACTCTTCGACCAATCACAGTGCATATACTCTCTCTGAGGAGTTTATTAATTCAAAACAACACAAATTGGCCATTGGTATGTTGCAGATGCAATTTCAAAAACCCTCATCAGTTTATGAGTATATAAAATGAGACTGCCTCATGCATAGTGTAGGATAAATGGTGGTCCAAGGTCCAAATAATGTATTCTTCACTTTTGTTTGTTCAGCCAAAAGTGAATTGTAACCGAAGGTGAATTTGAGAGTTTGTATATCAGTCATTCAAAAATTATCAATGTCTTTCTTTTCTTGAGTTCAAGTCTTTGTCTTGCGTTTGAGTTGAGTCCAAGTTAAGTCCATGAAGTTGAGTGTTAATTCAACCCAACATGTGACAAATTAATACAAGTTATAATTCAAGTCATGAGTAAGTCAATTAAGAGTTTTGGATTTGATCATTCATTCATAAATATCCCAGACAGTTTCGCTATTCCCAATGGAGAGCATGTCACATGGGGGTGTTTTTATGTCTGAGCTGGACTTGTTTAAGACCGGTTGGCTAACGCGTGTTAAGCACTCATAGCCACACGCCTACCTTAATGACGCAATGCTGACATAAACCATGCCCATTCAAACTTGGCCCTTTATTGCATGGACATGACCCTGCCAGTCTTAAAGGGTCATTTAAGACCTCACTACCACTCTTTTATTCCCTTATTTAAAAAGCAGAGATGCATCACAAAAACAAGAAACAGAGATGCACTCAATTGTTTAAGTCTACTGGTTAATTATACTGTGTGGAATATGCGCATGCTTATTCAACCAATAGACCATGTTCTTTTGAGTGTTATTGTTTCTTGTTACGGCTGCAGTGTGAGCAACCCTTTACTTACCCCATCTTCATCACCCAGAATCAACATATTGCAGATTTTTTCTTTTAGTGTACATGGGATGCCAAGGATGGCAGCAATACTGATAGCTTCTGTAAAAAATGCAGAAAAACATACTTATTTTAAAGAATGTTATTCTAGAATGTTAAAGGACTTCCTCGTCTCTGGCTTGGTCCTTCATCACCTTGTCACATGACTGCTTTTAAAGGACTTTGAAAAAAAAATTGATAATTAAAATTGTATGTCATAATTTTTTGACATATTGTTAAGTTTGACATATTGTTCAGTTTTTTTCTAGAAATATTGTTAACAATGAGATAAAAATTATGCCTTTTGAAAAATGCATTTTGCTAATCAAGGTCAAAGGTAATATTTTTACACATGTACATTATTATACATGCACATAATAAGCACACGCATATGTACATACTTTTTAAGTTTTCATCCTTAACCGCCATTGTTCAAATAATCATAATTCAAACTGTGCGCGTGCCCATCCCAACCTTTTCTAGAAATATTGCTAATGTACATCTTAAGCTAACATTGAGATAAAAATTATACATATAAAAAAAATGACCTTGCTAATCAAGGTCAAATGTAATTTTTTTGCGTAATTAATGTTTTTGTGGTACATAATATAATGTTGATTTAGTTTTTATGAAATCTGGGACATATTAAGAGCTTTAAACTGGTGTAAAAATTATCACTGTAGGCCCCTAGGTGTTTTATTTTTAGAGATGGTTATCAAACATGACAATAGGTCATTCCGTGTCAATTCAACACGCTTTTGGACTTGACCAACACAGATTGAAACGTTACTTGGTGTGCTGAATGGACTTATTGAGAAACCACCAGAACAGACATTTTATGTCATTCAGATAATTACTTTTTGAGATACAGCTTAACAAACTTTTGACTAATTAGCTTGACCCTCTATGTTTGGACAACCATATCTCCAAAAGTAAAGCACCCACATAAATAAATTTTCCACTATTTTAAAGCTCTTGACATGGCCTTCATTTAATAAAATAAGGAGAAAAAATTCCACGTAGCACAACAAAATTACGCACAAATGTGACATTTGCCCTTGATTGCGAAAATGTATATTTTTCAAAATGCGTAATTTTTCATTGTTAGCTCATGATATAAGCAACATTTTCAGAAAAATTTAGGATGGGCACTCTTACAGTTTTGGAGTTATGATAATATGAACACAGGCTATAAAGGTTAAAACTTTAAATGAATGTACATATGCAGGTGTACATACATGTATACAGCTGTACATGTACATCATGTACACGTACATCATGTACACGTACATCATGTACACGTGTATACAGTAGGCCTATAATAGTTAGTACTGTAACTTTAAAAACATGTCCCATGACATGACTCATGTGCAGTGGCCATAATTAGAAGGGGTGGGGGCAGGGCGGCCTCCACCCCCTCCTCCTCCCCCCCCCCCCCCCAACCCTCATTGAAATCATAAAAAATGTTTTTTTTTAAAATGTGTAAATCAAGTAACATATTAAATGGCTTGCACTTCTTGGGCCCCAAAAGTAAAATCTTTGCCCCCACATGCCCCCCCCCCCCACCCCCAAAAAAATTGTGCGTAATTTGTTTAAATGCTAAGTGGAATTTTTTCTCCGTCAAGAGCTTTAAATAGTGGAAAGTGTTATGTGGGTGCTTTACTTTTGGAGATATGGTTGTCCAACATAGAGGGTCAAGCTAATTAGTCAAAAGTTTGTTAACCTGTATCTCAAAAAGTAATTATCTGAATGACATAAAAATTCAGTTCTGGGGGTTTCTCAGTAAGTCAAATCAGCACACCAAATTTTGTGTCGATCCGTGAAGGTCAGGTCCAAAAGCCTGGTTGAACTGACATGGAATGACCCATAAGCCAAATTCAAATCTTGGCGGTTTACAGAATAACAAAAATTAGAAACTACCTTGCCTTCCAAGACATGCTGCTGATGATGAAATGGGTTTCCTCACAGGACAAAGCTGCTCAGACTACAACGGAAAATATAGCAAAACCTACAACTTTACTATTAAATAAAAGTATTCAAAATAACAGAAAACTTAAATGAAAACATCTTATCTATTTAAATGCAGACAGGATGGATTTAAAAAGACAATGTTTGAAAGATGTATTGTCCCGCATTTGAGTTACAGGTGCTGTGTTATATTTAGACATCTTGCATGGCAACCAATCAGACATACAATAAGCAAGCTCAGCTTTAACAAAACAAAAGAGCTCACAGTTCTGATGGTATTATTTTTTGCATAAAACAATCCCCACTCAGTGGAGATGGTTGTCAAAATATTTTCTTCCAAGTTCTGTGAAGTCTGTGGCTTATAATTGTGCTAAAAAGGAACAAATATTCAGTGTGGTGTGAGTATAGATGATGCCTTAAATTTTGTTTGCCCTACAACCGATGTGATAAGCACTGTATATATTCAGTGCTTTCGAGTCTTGCGGATAAAAATTCCACAGGCAACATGGTCCCAATTTCATAAAAGATGTAAGCAGCAGTTCCCTCAGCAGAATTTCTATTTCATAAAGCTGTTTATCGTAAGCAAGGGTAAATGCTGGCTAACCCGCTGTTAGCACATGAGTGACGTAACAATGCAAATCCATGGTGAACGTGCATGCGCGCTGCGAAATTTTCTGCTAACTTGAGAAATCATGGTGAATGAAATACGTTTACATATGTATGCTTGAGCACATTTTTCTGCAACAGTAAGCACAAAAATGTGCTTACGGTAAACAGCTTTATGAAATTGGGCCCTTGTCAGGATTCGAACCTATGACTCCTGCGTGACTACAGCAGATGTCTAGACCACCAAGCCTGGTACCCACTGCAAATAATACTGGATCCGCCTTGCTCAGTGGTCTAGTGGTTAAGTTGTGGGTTCGAAACCCACCTGAGTTGCCTGTGGAACTTTTTCCCAGGACTTGAAAGCTCCTGAGTATACAGTGCTTATCAAATCGGTGTAGGGCAAGACATTTGTTTTACTCATTTCCCATG
>NW_022985705.1:248631-301474 GCF_902459465.1 Asterias rubens
ACTGATAAAATGAAACTTCGCCTGCCGGCACCTTGGGTTTCTTTCTATCTCCCTTCACGTCTTGTGTCCACACAGTCGTCCTCTCTTCTTCGGGGGGCTTCGGGCACAGCGATACACGAAGTCGGTACTGGCTGTAAATTCTGTTTTAGATTATAACGATTGTGGGTTATTTGAATGAGAGGGACCCGCGGCATCGTGCTCATGAAACTCATTGCAAAAACCTTTTGTGTAGAGTTCCGTGAACAAACATTACCTGTCAGTATTAATGCGGACTTGAATGTGTCTTCCCGTTCAATAAAGGTGCTGAGTCTATGTTTATGTTGGAGATGATGGTTGACGAAAAGAAGTAGGTTCATGCCATGCCATTTTAAAGGGACGTGAATGGGGTAATGTCTAGTCGTGAGTCTGCCACTTTTTGGAGGCAGCTTGTAAAAATTTGGGCGAGCGTAAAGCGCACGCGTTGCCTAAAATGCAACACTGCACAGTCACACTTTCATTTGTTTTATGTAGCATCTGTTGTAGATCTTTTCTCAATTGATTGGAGAATAAAACTTTATGACCGTATCCGAACTGGCGGCTACGGCTTCGACTATTGCTAAAGGGTGTTGCTAAGGATGTCATTATAATTCAACGCAAGATGACGCAGCTATCCAGCCGAAGCTGTAGCTACTGTGGCCTAAGACTATATTGACCCCTTGCACCATTACGTCACACGTGGCTATACTACTGTCTACCAGGTTAACCACTTTGGGAGTCACTGATTGTACGTAAAAATTACGGTTGTCGCTATCACTGAAAACCTTGGGTCAGTTTTGAACTAGTTCCGGGCCCTAGGAGTCTGACCCAGTTCTGGATCAGTGCGACTCGTAATCTGTGTCAAAATGACCCAGAAATTGGTCAAGCGACCATGAACCCAGAAATCAATTTTCAACCGGAAGCTTTACAAAAACAAATGTGCCAACACACTCGAAGTTACAATATTGATACATATCCGCGTTTCCAGTGATGGGGCTGACCCATTCCTGGTTAGGGTCAAGCTAAACAAGAAACTGGTTAAAAGGTGGGACTTGGGCCCGGATTCTGCTGTACAGCTTAACCCATTTATGGGTCAATTGACAAAGATTCTGGGTCATACTGGCCCAGAAATTGGTCAGGCCCAATGGGAACCGGTTACATTGGTGATGATATCAGATGAAGATTTGGGTCAACACAGCCCTATACAGTCTCCTATCTACTCCCTCTTAAGTCAACACAGTCACACACCTTTGGGTGACAGCAGTTTTAAGACAATATACGGGATCAGTAAAATACTTGAGAATATTGGTTTCAATATGAAAGCTCACTTATCACATTATAGTTCGAAGGCCCCTACGAGTACAAACAATTAATACTCCCCAGATTTTCCGTCTGAAATACTTTTAAAACCGAAAAGCCGAGGATGTAACTTTTTAAAGATAGCACCGCAGTTGAAGTCACTGCCCCATGGTCAGAATGACAAGATCTATGGGACCTGACCTATTTGTGGGTCAGTTTTACCCAGAATCGATGTAAAAATGAGTCAAACTGACGCGTAAGACGCAGCATGCATCTGAGATAAAATCATGTTTTTTCAACCAGTATGTCAGCCTGACCAAGTAATTGGGTTAGGGTCCCTCGGAACCAGAGTCAACTATGACCCAAGAATGTTTAATTTTCGTAACCGTTTTTCGTTGTTTGCACTCAAACGTGGACGTGACAACATAACTGTAATGAAATGTTCACCGGTTCGTCGTATGATGGTTTTGTTTATTGGAATCTATAGTATAGAAATCAATTTTCCATTGAAACACGAATGCACGCTTTAAACCCTTTTTGATTGCCTTTCGATTTGGCGAAATTAGCAGGCTTGGTTAAGCACGCCTTGATAAACGCTAGATTGGATAGCAACTTGACACAGGTTGTCCCAGCTGCAGCAGTGCTTATGGGTAAAGCATTTCGATTTAAAGGCCCTTGACACGTTTGGTAATTACACAAAATATATATTCAGCATAAAAACTTACTTGGTAATAAGCAACGGAGAGCTGTTGAGATCCCTATAAACATTGTGATAAACGGCTCCCTCTGAAGTAACAGTATTTGAGCAAGAGGTAATTTCTCACTAAAATATTATAACACTGCAGGCCTGAAGCCTTTTATTGTGCATCTTAAAGCACACACATTACTTTTATGCAACAATGATGTTTTTTCCATTATTGCATCATTGCCCAAAAATGAGCCAAATGTTCACAGGTTTGTTATTTTAGGCATAATGATGAGAAACACAAAGTGAGAATACTGGTTTTGACAATTACCAAAGGTGTCCAGCCGTCGATTTCACCAAAGTCTTCCTAACTTAGGATTAATCTTAGGACTTAGGACGGGTTCAGTTTCGTATCCAAATACGTAGGACGCATTGAACCCATCCTAAGTTAGGACGGGTTACTCGTCCTAACTCGAGATAGGATTAATCCTAGCGTTTCGTGAAATCGGCTGCAGTGCTTTAACCCGCGACTGCAACAACAACGAGGCAGTGCCAATACTGCATTATGTATTCAATGTACAAGGCATATAGAATGGTTCCTCCACCGTCAACATTCTCCAGATAGGCTGTATATGTTTCATTTTCAATCAAAATCTCAGATCGCTGAACTGTAGTCAATATAGTCAATCAACGAACCTCACTAACTCTTATACAGAATCGGTAATTGGCATATGTACTTCATACCAGTCATGTCACTGCTCATTTTAGATTTCCCCGTAAAATGTTCCGGCACATGAGGTAGACTGGCCCCTTGTCCTTATCCGCATGGATAAGAACAGGTATTGGCTTTATTTGTATACACGTGTACGTCAGATTTAACCGCGAATCTCCAGAACCATGAATTCCTTGTGAAATGATGCGAGGTCAAAGGTGATTATGGACCTAATTTCTAGCGCAATTCACAAAGCTCACAATGTCGCGTCATGTTCAGGCTACACATGAGCTCACAACAAGTAAGTCACATATTTCACCCTAGAGATTTAGAACTTGAGGTCTCGAAATCAAACATCTGAAACCACACATTCCAACCTCGTGCGACAGATGTTTTTTATTTCATTACTATCTCGCAACTTAGACGATCAATATTGAGCTCAAATTTTCACAGGTGTGTTATTTTATGCTGATGTGATACACCAAGTGAGAAAACTGGTCTTTGACAATTACCAAACGCGTACAGTGCCTTTAAGGCAGTGAACACCATTGGTAATAAATTACCAAAAATATATTTTATCATAAAACCTTTCTTGATTACCAGTAATTGGGATGGGAGAGGTTGATGAGGTTGTGAGAAGAATGGCTCCCTCTGAAGTAACGTAGTTTTTAAGAAAGCAAGTAAGTTTCCACGTAAGGTAACCCCAACATAATTATGCATAAAATAACAAACTTGTGAACATTTGAGCTCAATCGGTTATCGAAGTTGCGAGATAATAATGAAAGAAAAAACACCCTTGTCAGACGAAGTTGTGTGCTTTCAGATGCTTGATTTCGAGACCTCAAGTTCTAAATCTGAGGTCTCGAAATCAAATTCGTGGAAAATTACTTCTTTTTCGAAAACTACTCCACTTCATGGGGGGGGGGGCGTTTCTCACAATGTTTTATACTACCAACCTCTCCCCATTACTCATTACCAAGTCAGGTTTTATGCTAATAATTATTTTGAGTAATTACCAATAGTGTCCACTGCCTTTAAAAAATGGAAACATGATATCATACTTGCCTTTGTTGGTAGTCCGTTGCTTTGTAAGGTGCTGCACACATATTCATTAATAAGTTATGTTTAGTGTGGCTCATAACCTTTAATGTATGAACTTGCGTAGGCCTATCAGTTACACAATCTTACCTCTGCATTGTCGATAAGATAAACTGCGTCTAAATGCTCCGTTGGCTTTATTCTCTTTCCTGACTTCCTGCTTGTATTGTGTTACGATCCAGCAAAAAAGTACAACAAATTTCCAGCACATGATCGCAATTTAATTCTGGTTGCATTTCACATATTCGTGCCAAGTTTCTATTTCGGTAAACGGTGTTTAGACAGCACGTGCTTATGTAGGATTTTCTTTTTTTACTTCCTCTTTTGTAAAAAAATATATATATATATACATATGTTAATTTAACATTTTTTTATCTTAAAGTGAAGATAAACGTTGAATCCATCCACGTTTCGCGAAGTGACAGCGGGTACCAGCCGCATCTCTGGCCGCAGCATTCTTAAACGGACACCACGCAAATTCTTGATGTCCAGCCATTCCTCAGAAATAATAGAAACGATTCATGAATCAATCGTGTATCAATTCCAAATGTTTTTGGGGGTGAAGAAACATCCGAATTATTCTACTTTGAATGGAATCCCTTCTCAAAATATTGTTTATGCCTGTATCACCAGTTACAGTGCTTCATTAATTCGTTAGTTTTGGAGTAAATTACCAATCTGTGACACTTCCTTTAACGGTACGGAAAAGATTCCCAAGGGAGCCACAGGGTTGAAACTGAGATGTTATAACTAAAGGTCATAATAATAGCAATGTTTGTGGAACTGGCTTAGACTCCAATACCTCTGACGCACACGTAAATTCAAGAACTTTGCCTGTGGAATCGGGTAAAAAAGATCAACATAAACAAAGTTAAATATCAACACTGAAGCGGTTCCCGCCTTTTAATAACTATACATTCAATATATTTTGCTTCAAGTTGTTCACTCGGACCTCGGTGCTTGTCGAAACTACAGATCCTACAAGTTTATAAAACTGATTGTGGATCTAGCCTTCATCATGGGAGAGGGCATCATAACTGAATGTGAAAGTCCACCATGGCCAAGATGGGTTCTCGTTGCACTGACTCTATTGGGAGTGTTTAAGGGTACCCCGATACAGGCAAATAGACGATGCCTGCTTTGTCGTCAAAAACGTGAAGGCATTGAGTGTATATTTGAAGGTAAGAACCATAGATTTATGTTATGGGATGCACCGGCACTGACCGTTGCTAAGATTTGTCGAACACAAATTAGTCGATCATAATGTGTCATATAGTACATGAACCATGTCTATAAAGCTGTATAGACAAAATGCGTTAATTATAATGGTGTATGTGTACGACTGGTCAATGTACGACAAGACATGTCGGACACAATGTGTCGGTTATATAGGGTCATGCACTAATTTAGTGGAATTATGTCCGACAGTGGTTTACTTACACGACATATAGGTTATTATGTACCACACAATTATTCGGACACATTAAGTCCATAATGTGTCACGTGGTGTACTATTTGTCGGACATTATGCGGTATCGGACTCATTGGGTTGGACAAAATGGGTCACGTGCACGACAAGGGTCACTTTGTACGACAATATTTGTTGGACTCATTTAGTCGATCGTAATGGGTCATAGTTTCTGGGCCCATATGTCTGGCATGATGTACCGGACTGGGTGTGTCAGACATTAATAGGTCACGTGCACGACATTGGTACGACAAGACATGTCGGTCATAATGGTTCATGTAGGCCTACTATGCATGGACATTATGTCCGACATGATGTATCGCACACCATACTCCAGCTCTAATGTAAAAATTTACCCGGATTGAGATCCCAGAACTACTTTGGGGTCAGGCTGACCAGGAAACTAGTTTTAAAAATTGTGAATTTGTTTCGAATTTCGCACCAGTTTTCAATTCAATTCAATTCAATATTGGTTTATTTTCATATAAAAATCCAAGACTAAATAAAAAGTCATAGACTAATGGCATTTGGTTAACAATAAAATTACATCAAAAATATATGTACAAGTTTACATGATAAATCAATAGTATTAAAAAGTTTGATCTGTTTCTGGATCAGTTTGCCACAGAAACCGGGTCAAACTGACCCGGTATCTGAAACAAATCAGGCCACACTGGTCTAGGAATCGGGGTCATGATCAATATTATTCTTATCAGGAAGTTTTAAGAGGTTGGGGTGCCTGTAGGTGTATCAGCACTCATATTGGTGCTCCCTATTATAATTGGAAAGGGGAGGATTTAAAAAAGGAGGGTGACAAGCATTGTGTGCGATTGGCTTTACAATGTGAACCTTGATAACTACCTTTAATCACAGGTGAAGACGATACCCCCGAGTCAGAGAAAGACATTGATGCGCATCACAATCAGTCCGCAGAGGATAGCGAAGCAGCTCATGCATCGAGACTAGACAGAAAATGTGCCGTGTGCTTGAGTCTTCTATGGAACGCCGATGGGGCAGTAGTCAGTGAATTTTCTAATGCGGGTATGTTTGAGAAATAAGTATTGTTCAGCAATGAAGTTTTTCAGACACTCAAGTAAAATATCGAGCAATGGCAGCAATTTGTCGGAGTAAACACACCCCTGTGATTATAGTGTTTAACTTTTGTTTTCTCATAAGCAGCCCATCTTTTGTTTTGTCTGTTGCTCCTTGGTTTTCAAATTCTGATATTATTTTTATACTAAATGTATTTTTATTTTGAATATGTTTAATATATATGTATTGTGATATACCTAAATACCGTATTAATGTTATTATTGATTGTTTTTCGATATCCAACCCATTTTTCGAAATTCATTACCGCTGCAATGGCCATATAAAGCCTCTGGCCGAGTGCAAAATTCAATGCCTGTATCATCATTGCCCAAGGAGAACAATATTCTTATATTATAAGAATAACTATTGTATAATGTAGTTTAAAAATGTCAATGTTTGTCTTTACAGTTCCGAGGTATCTGAACAGCCGTCTGTGCGGTATCCTGTCGTCTCTGTGCATAATCCTATGCCTTGGACTGTCTCTCGTCATCATGTTCCTCTACATCTATAACTTCTGGGGAAGTAGCGAGAATCTGACACACTTTGTATCCTTCATGACGTATGTTGTCGTTCTCGATGGTATCAGCCTGGTGTGTACGGTATTTAACGCCATGTCATGGACACCAGTGAAAGATGGTTCCTGGTGTGAGGTGTTTCATTTGGACTACACAGCAAGGCGGTTGCGCTGCCTGGCTGGTCGCAGGTTCCCGCTACCTGAAGCTTTGTTTCTTTCCCTCATCATTGTGTGGGTTTTTGTCAACAACTCAATGCAGGCAGTGAATCTTGCCCAATACCTGACAAAACCAGCCAACGCTACACCCAAAGTCATCGTCGACATGTCTCTGAATGACCCAATTCCTGGTGATATCTTCAGATTTTTAAAAAACATAATGGATTT
The DNA here is from genome assembly GCF_902459465.1 of Asterias rubens. Lineage (NCBI taxonomy): Eukaryota > Metazoa > Echinodermata > Asteroidea > Forcipulatida > Asteriidae > Asterias > Asterias rubens. Next base: position 255,899 of record NW_022985705.1, read on the forward strand.
CATCATTTCGCTGGTTGGGCTTCCGCTGTTCGCTTCATTTTGGTTCTACATCTTGGTCATGCGGAGGGCCCTGGCTGCAGAGTTGAACCTAGTCCTGATCTTTATCAAACGCAACGAGGGGAACCTGGTTCAGTGCAGGCGACGCATTGCCGAGATTTACCGAGAATTCGGTCTCCTTCGAGAGGTCCTCGCTGTCCTTGTGCCGTTCGTTATGGCCTCATCCGTGCTGGGACTCACCGTCCACATCACATGGAACTACGACGTCTACAGCAGCCCAATGGAGAACATCGCACGGGAGAATTTACTCATCAACATCTTCATCTTCAGTGAGAAGCTTATGCTCCTCATCATTCCACTTCTCGCCGTTGGGAATGTCAGCATCGACTATGTCTGGTCACAGTTTATGTACGCCCTCTCGCGGCAGAGAAGTTTCGACAACGAAAAGTTCTGGGATCAGCTGTTGAGTTATGCTGTCGAGATAAACACCGAATGTAAAGGGCATCACGTCATGCTGTTTCTGGCCGTAATTAGCTTGTACCTTGGTAGGAATATCACTGACCAGAAACTTGACTATCGAGGCATCGGCCGGGCACTGTAACTTTGTTTTGATCTTGGATCAGCACTATTATGGTCAGTATGGTTTGAGAATGCATGACCAACAACGCAGATGATGGCTAGGAACTAAAATGGTGATGTCCAAGGGAATTTCTTCTGCCGGAGATTCGGTCCCCCACATTTCAAAAGAGGGCGCTAGCAGAAGAAGTTTTATCAAAATTATTTTACCACGGGTACATAATCTCCGGGGACATATACCTCAACCACATCGTCCACGGCACCATTTTGCTATCATAGATCAGCAATGGTTAGTAGTTTGAGGCACAAGTCACCAATAACGCATATGTGTCGGCTAGAACTCAAAGGGTCACGGTAGTCCAAGGGAATTCCGTCTGCCGGTGATTCTGCCCCCCCCCCATAATTATGGGAAATTGACATGGGGTGGAGGAGGATGGTTCAAAAGAGGGCGATAGCAGTAGTGGTTTGCACATAGTTCGCCATATGGGGGAGGGGGGCCAGAATCTCCTGCCACGGCGGTAACAACTGCACACTGAATAATGAGATACGCATACTTATATTATGGATACGTCATGTGTAAATAAAATGACAACAAGTAGACAGTTAACACCTTATAAACCCGAAGTGCAGCTTTACAACGTATAAAAACTAAGTAGATGGAAACTTGCTTCGTTGATAAAGAATATAACTTTTAATTACACATACACCGATGTGTGTGTTAAGCACTGTATACTCAGTATCTTCCCGAGCTCGGTGAAAACAAATAACATGCACGTTACTCGAATGGGATTCGAACCCACGACCTTTACAATTCATCTTCAACAGACTTAAATTTAAAAACACTAGGATGGCACAAAACACTTTACATGTACATTTACAAGTAACAAAGCATAGACAAGCCATAGCCATAACATTGTACACTAATTTAAAGTTAAAGGAACGTTACAGAATTGGTAGGAAACAAAAAAATCGTGAAGATCACAGATTTACATAAAACTTACACGGGCTTATGATGATGTAGTGGAAACATCCCTTGAAATATATCTGTCTGAAATGTCACAGTTTGATGAGAAATCAATAATCTAATTTCGCGTTTGAAGTTGATCGCTCAATGAGCGTTCTATTCATTTTTGTTTTGGCATCGATGCAATGCAAAATGTGTAATCGGTTGTTCACCCAGTGACCCAGATGGCCGATCGATCTCGAACAGGTTTATCAGTTTATGTATTTATGGTGGATTACAAAAGTGCTTAAACTGCCAGCAACTTATTTGCTAGCAAAACCAATTCTGTAATGTTCCTTTAAACCATGTCAAGGAGAACTTGTTATACGTTTGGTAGTCCTAAAAGTAATGACAAATAAAACACTATTGGTTAAAAGCCTACATCAACTTTGATAGTACTAATCATTTTAAGATTGATATTTTACTTGAAATGAATGTTGGTACGGAAAAATATTATAAATAAGTTTCCCGCAAAAATTTGAATCTGGTAAACGTTACTGTCAGACACGGTGTCCCAGGGAATTCTGTCCGCTGGAGATTCGGTCCCCCTCATGGGAATTTGGAAATAAACGTGGTCTGTAGGAGGATGAATCAAAAGAAGGCGCTATCAGAAGAACTTTGTACACAGGGTGCGTTCGTTTAGCTTCCCTGGGTCGACCCCGGTGTGTGGCGTTTTTTTTCCCAGGATGAACGTGTGCAGAAAATTACCCACGTTTGTCCTGGAAAAAAAACCGCCAAGTTTGATCGCTAGCAATTCAACAGTTGGCTTTTGCGCAGTGGGTATTTGCGAAAAGGTCTCATAGGCAGGCTCTTTCCACGCGGTCACTTGTAGGATCTGATGTTTGGACAAGAATCCAGGTCTGAGTAACAACTTGAAACAAAAATTGTGTGTTTTAAAAGACGAGAACAGCTTCAGTTTTGATAGTTTAGTTTCTGTGATTTTAACACCCGATTTTATTTCATAGAGCTGCATAATGCGAAAAATATTGCTTAACAATTATTGGCTTAGCAGAACTGAGCAGGGCACCAGACACACAATGTACATAATTACTTTGGGGTTACGACTGGTAAGCATGATTTTGTCGTGCTTACCAGCTGTTTGTGCTTAATAGCTCTATGATTAGGCCCCTTGTTTTACGAGTGCGTCAGATGCAGGGATCTCATAAACAGGTCACAAACAATGCTGTTATTGTAACTTATATAATATCTCAGTTTCAACTCTGTATCTCACTTTCATGTATGCTGTGAATATTTTCAGCTTAAAGGAAGTATCCCAGATTGATTAATACTAAAAAAAAATAAAGATCATCGAAGCTAACTTTGCGAGAAGCACTGCAGCTGTTTTTTGGCTCAGTGGTTTCTTTCCCTGCCTTTCACCTCTGCGCGGTCCCCGGTTTGAATCCCATCTCAGACCAGAGCTTTGCTCGTGACTCTGTTGTTGTTGTTGTTGTTGTTGTTGTTGTTGTTGTTGTTGTTGTTTTTTTTTTTTTTTTTTTTTTGGGGGGGGGGGTCCTGTTACATCTTAAATTTAACAACTTCTCGTTTCCTATATCACAACTCCGTTGTTTTAAATGTGTTCAAATAGTATGTAAATGAACGATCGATCAAAGTATTCATCTTCACTTTAATGCGGTTTTTTTCAAAGAGGAACTTCAAAAAATGAATCCTGCATTACCACGTGCTGTCTAAACAACGATACAAGTATAGAAACTTGACAGGAAACTGTATGACACCAGAATTAAATTGCGATTATGTGCTGGGAACTGTGTTTAATTTTGCTTGGACTAAACAGTAAGAAGGATGTCTGGAAGAGAAATAATTTAAGTAAATTACGGGACTCTTAGGGCGCAATTTATCTGATCGACACAGCACCACAATGCAGAGGTAAGATTTCAAGATGAATACGTCATATCCGATACTGTTAATATCTTAATAATGTGTGCAGTAGCTCAGAGGACAAATAAGGCAATAGTGTTCTGTTTTTTCTGCTTATTAAATTAAGCAGCTCTATGAAATGGAGCCCTGGTGTAGTCAGCGGCAGAGTGCGGGTTCGAATCCCGGTAATGACACTTGTGCGTGGACACTTAACCATAATTATTGGAAAAGTTGGGTGAAATCTGCTTTACAAGCCACACTCCGGGTCGATTCACCATGCCTACATCCTTACGGACTGTGAAGGGGGTTACCCTACGTTTCAGTCCAATGGTTTAAATTTGTGCGTTTACAGTGTCAAATAATGCATAAGGACGGGATATGCCTGACTGTGAAGTTGTCAAGTTAATACTAAACTCGATCAATTTGTTTCTTCCTGGCAGATAAAAACATCTTAGATTTCATTCAGAATTCCTTGATTTGTTGTTAACTGTGGCCCACTGTGATTATTCATTATATCAATATTTCTGCTCTGATGGTGGAAATTCTGGACCAACAAACGACAGAAAGACTGGTTCATGCGTTCGTCTCCTGTAGACTGGACTTCTGCAACAGTCTTCTTCACTGCATTCCGGAATTTCAAATCTCGAAACTTCAACGAATTCAGAACTCTGCCGCCAGACTTGTTACGCGTTCATCTACACGGCAACACATAACCCCCATACTCCGCAATCTCCACTGGTTACCTGTCAATAAGCGCATCATTTTCAAAATTCTACTTGTCACGTACAAATGCATCCACGGCTCGTCACCGTCATACCTTCGCGAAATCACTGAACCGTATCAACCATCACGCACCCTTCGCTCCAGCTCGGCACTGCTACTCAAGGTTCCTGCCATTCGAACCAAGACGTATGGACATCGGTCCTTCACACACTCATCACCTGCTCTCTGGAACTCTCTCCCACAACACATCAAGACTGCTAGAACTGAACTTGAATTCAAAACTGTACTGAAGACCTACCTGTTTAACATTTAACTCTTTGTTATTGTATGTAAAGCGCATCGAGACACTGTGTGATGCGCTATATAAGAACTGTTATATTATTATTATTATTATTCATCCTCCATCAATTCTTCACAATTTTTAACTTATATAGTTTCCATACATGTCACTGCTCCTTTTTCTTTAGTGGTCTCAATGCACATAATGTACTTTGACAATTACATTATGATTGTTTGCATTTGCCATCGGCCATTTTGGTTAGTATAAGTTGTTTGCATTAGCTATAACTCTCGTTTTGTCTCCTTTTTAATTTGCATTTGAATGAAACACACATGACCTACGGCTTTACGTCCCATCCGAAGGACGAACAGATAAGAATGGTTAAGTGCCTCGTTATTTACGGGAAGTACTATCATGTGATTTGAAATATCACTTTCATGAAGCCATCTATAATTTCGTCGATTTTAGTGTAAAATCGTTTTTTTACCATGTCAATAATAATACAGGATGAGCAACACTAACATGGACCAAGAGCCAGCCGAACATGATGCTGTCAGTCCAACGTGGCCCAAGTTTCTCTTGGCTGTTTTGACATTGTTGGGAGTCTTTAAGGGTCGTCCATTAGACGCTTGTAGACCGTGTTATGATTGCCGCCACAAACGAGGAGATGGTGATAAATCAAAGGGTAGGCCTAATGACTAACTCATCGACTCCCGTTATAAATTGGTATTTCACAGAGATGTATTTGCAAATGTTTGCCACATCGCAGATACGTTTGCAAGGAAGTATTTGCGATGTCTTTGCAAAATGCAATGGCGTGAATTTTATCGCAAATGTTTGCAAATGTAATTAATAAATACCTTGGACGGTTTCAAGTCTCTGATTGGTCAAAACCCGGTCACGTGTGGGAGTGTTACAGCGGTATAAAGACCGGCTTTGGAAAATAGCGAATAAGTGGCCACTAAATCAGCATACATTGTGTAAACCTTGCGCGTTGCACTGTCGCACGCTTAATTAAATCCCTGTTAGTTTCATTGCAACTTCGCGCACTTCGCGTACGCGCGCTGAAAATGTATCAATTTTGAGTGCGCGCGTGTAACATGTGCGCGCGTAATAAACTGACGACGCCGAGCTCGTACGCGCGTTTTAATGCACAAGGAACAGCTATCGTCCAATCATTTGCCTCCTTTGACCCCAGTGAAGGCTCTGAACTTAACAGATCATTATTTCAAAGAGTCACTGGTCTCAAAGATCAGTAATGTGATTAACGCACGAAAGAGATGGGAACCATCAAAAGCTCGAATATGGCCCCTGAACCTGTCTGGAAGTGCCGCCGAGAGAAAAGTTAAAAAATTTTGAAAATTTTAGCCGTTTAATTCGCTAAAAAAAGGTATTTATTATTGGGAATAACAGTGTTCGTACCCGGTCTTCACTGCGTGGTAATGACCTTGGTTGGTGGCTGGCGCTGTTAACGGACCTCGCCTCCGGCTCGGTCCGTTAACAGCGCCAGCCACCAACCCGGTCATTACCACGCAGTGAAGACCGGGTACTCGCACTGTTATTCCCTAATTATTGACCAGCCTCTTGCTGTTGGCTTTTGCGAAATTGAATATAGTCTTTGCGACCTAACGAATTTGAGTTATCTTTCAATTTTGATAAGTGAATGCTATACGATGTTGAAATTCACTTACTCATTTTGACTGCTGAATATGCTTATACAACGGAGCTTCCATTTTCCACACGAAATTGATTGAGCCGGGTGTTAAAATGAATGGAGCTTTGTTGAAAGTGCCGTTAAACCTCTTTGGGAAAAAAATAATTAAAAAAAGAAATCGGTGAAATTAGTTTTATTGACATCAAGGTAAGCAGCAATGGCTTTCGTTTATTAATATTAGTCTTGATTCGATACCCTATTGTTGTTAATATATTTTTGATCCAGAGATGGGTATAGATTTCTAGACAATCAATAAAAGCAGCGTCTTGAACAAAAACTAGCGTATAAACCGCCAACCATAACAAATTATTTATAAGATTTTGAAGAACTTGTTTCGTTCCCTTTGACAAAAGTTGATACAAGCTGCGATGCAGAATCCAGGAGTGACGAAAATCGCGACATGGAAAATAACCATGAGGCTGATGGTAGTAGTCGACCGGACTGTGCTGTATGCTCCAGTCTACTATGGAACGCCGATGGGAAAATAGTCAGAGATTGCTCAAAAGCAGGTTTGTGCTCCATTTGCGGCGGTATAGCTATGGGCGACATTGCGGGAAAGTTCCATTAAAGAGAGCGGCTCATTCAAATAAAACATCATTTTCATCTGACAACTCACACCTGTTATATCCAGATGTTATTCATTTTCCAAACAGTGGACTTAATTGGATTATGCAAAACCAGTAGGGCTGTTGACTGCCCCAAGCTACCTGCAGCAGATTTCACGAATTGCTAGGATTAATCATATCTCGAGTTAAACATGAATATTCTTTATCCCCGATGCAAATTTACCATCTGTTAAAAATCGGTGTTCTAGTTGGTATGAAACTGCTCTAGAATTGCAAAATTCGTAAGTTCGAATCCCACCCGCGTAATATGTTTGTGATTTTGTTCACAGAACTCGGCTAAGTATACTGAGTACACAGTGCTAACATATTACTCAGCGGTGCATTATGGGTAAAAAACAGAAATGAATATATCGAGTTAAGACGAGTAACCCATCCTAACTATTGAGAGTGGCAGCAGTGGGATTGTCATCATGTTTATTGTTTGTGCCACATTTATGTTTAAACAATGGTTTCCTTTGTATCTGTTCAGTTCCAGGTTGGCTTAACAGCAGAGTGTGTGGTGTCCTTTCTAATCTACTCGTTCTAATACTCCTCGGTTGTTCCACGTTCACACTGGGCTGGTATGTGGTTACTTATTGGGGTCAAGTCAGGTACATCAATCGTTTGGTCTCTGTCTTTTCTTTTGTTTACATCATATCCGGGGTGGCCTTAGTTTGTTTTTTGTCCAACGCGGTCCAGTACCGTCGCCGGGGACCAGTGCTAGATTGGTCGTGGTACTATGTGCTTCACCAGGACTACATACTGAGGCGCTTGAGATGCCTGGCCGGTCGCAGGTTCCCCTTACCCAAGAAGGTGCTTTTGATCTTCAGTTTGGTCTGGCTACTTGTAAACTATACCATGCAGGTTGGCAATCTTGTTTGTTATTTGGGGCGATCCAATTCTTCAAGAATTATCAACGACTCTGTCATGCCCTTTAGTAATTCATCAGTCCATCTGATGATGTCTGCACCCACGGCGTTTACGATTTTAAAAACGGCCATTGGGATCTCCGTCTCAATCATCATTCTCGCCATCTACACTTGTTTCTGGTATAACATACTTGTCATGCGCACAGCTTTGACAGCCGAGTTAAATCTGGTGATAGTTTTCATCAAACGCAATACGGGGAACTTAGACTTGTGTCGTCGCCGTGTATTTGAGATCAACCATGATTTCCGTATCCTGCACGGGTTGTTGGCGACTCTGATGCCGTTCATTGTCGCTTCTTCTGTTCTGGGTCTCACAATCCACATCACTTGGAACTACGAAATATACAGCTTCAAAGACAAAGGCATCGCTATGAGAAACCTCCCAATCAACATGTTCATCCTCAGTTCGAAGTCTTTTGTGCTCATCTTACCCTTACTAGCAGTGGGTGGGATCAACATCGACTTCATCTGGCAGCAGTTTAATTACGCCCTCATGCGGCAGAGAAACAGTCTTCATGAGGAGTTTTGGGAGCGGCTTTTGGGGTTTACTGCCGAGCTACAAGATGAACGTAAAGCCGGTCATAACTTGATGTTGTTTCTCTCACTGATCAGTTTATATCTTGGTCGCAATCTGCCAGAGCAGCGACTTGACTACACTCTTGATCATTGAATGTATGAAAAGCGGGTAGAGGTCTCTACAACCTGAACCTATCTGACGTCAGACTTTGAGGCACGTTAGTAACACCAGAGTGGCCTCTAGCCTAGGTCAATCCCCGTCTGTTAACACCTTTCAACTAACCCCACAAACCAACATTACATAGGGTGCGTTCGATTAGCTTCCCTGGGTTTACACGGCGGTGCTCACTCAGCTGAGCCCCTGACAAGAGCTAAACGAACGATCACTCACCGCTCTCGTAGTGATATCATGCACCTTGGGCCAGCCTCAAAAGTGACCCACTCCACAAGCAGGACACTGGCTGACCCGGGTGAGCCCCTCGGAATGATGTCAGAGCTATTCGAATCAACATTACATACAAGTAAATACTGTACCTCGCACCAATCAATACACAGATGGAAGCTTACGTCACTGCATGTTTATCCAATTGAATCGTTGGTTCTGAAAAGCAAGACCTGTATTTTTCAATGCGGATAAAGATAGGGGACCAGTCTAAAGGCCCTGTCACACCACGGCGTATCGCCTGAACGTAAGCCAACGTATGCGAAATATCGAAAATACGTTGGTGTACGTTGGTGTACGCTGATATAAGTTTGGGGTAAGTTGGGGATACGTCGTTTACGTTAAGAGCACGCTGTTAAAATGTTGAACACGTCGAGCCCGCGAATTTTTTTTGAGCATGTTAAAAATGTCTCGGCGTACTGAACGTGTGCTTCATACGTTCCCCGTAAGTTCATGGTACGTTAGACATATGTCATAATCCAAAAAGTCAAGATTAACACAATGTCAGCATAACATCGAAAATAAATGTGCATTATACTAGCTCACAAAATAACCGGAAAGAGTTCATATTTAAAATTGTAAGCCTTGTAAAATCTGCAGCATTTGTTTTCTTAATTTGTTTTATTGTTACAAGTCGCCAGACACACAAGGCCTGAAGGCAAGGTGTGGGCTACATTGTTTTGTCCATAGGCCGTTGCCACCTACTGCTAGAGCTGAAACAGGGTTACCCCTTTTACAGTCCATACGGATGTAGGCTTGGGTATATTCAGCATGCTACAAATTGTATTGTTTGAAGCTTTGCATGGTATCGATACAAGAAAGAAACGGTAAATAATTAAAAGTAAACTTGTATTTGTAAAGAGCCGGTGTGTTCTCGACGTTTCGAACAGTACGGCCTATACTCTGCTCGTTTAAAAAAAAAAAGTGTTGCTCTAAAATCATGTGATAGCAATATTCGGACTTTATTGGCTATAGCAATAATTAATTTAAGCTGTAAATTTTATAAACTTAAACAAAATGTTTAAAATGCAGTGATATTAAAGGATACAACAAGTCTTTGTAAAACTTTCGTCTGGAATCTTACTAAAGTTCCAACTGGAACAATTTTGTGAAATACAGTGTCAAATTAATGGTTTATGGTTTATCACTAAACCCCGAGCAGTGACGTACACACCCGTATCAGATAGGCGTGCCACGACTCGCCCCGAACCAAACGCCCAGTCCGCAAGCCGCCGTCAGACCGCCAGTGGCAAGTGGTGGCTGATGAGCGGCCTGTTGGCATCGGCAAGCCGACTTAAAGGAACACGTTGCCTTGGATCGGACGAGTTGGTCTATAAAAAGCGTTTGAAACCGTTTGTTATAAAAAGCATATGGTTGGAAAGATGTTTTAAAAGTAGAATATAATGATCCACACAAGTATCACTCGAAATTGCACGGTTTTCCTTCTACGTCGCGAACTAACACGGTCGGCCATTAATTTACGGGAGTCAAAAATTTGACTCCCATATTAATGGCCGACCGTGTTTGTCGACGAGGTAAAAAGAAAACCGAGCAATTTCAAGGCATGTTTGTGTAGATCATTATATTGTACTTTTTCAACATATTTCTACCCATATGCATTTTATAACAAACGGCTACAGAACGCTTTTCAAAGACCAACTCGACCGATCCAAGGCAACGTGTTCCTTTAATACCAACAGCGTAAGTACATGTGCATAGAGGATACTCTAGACACGCTTGGTTGGTTACGCCCATGTGATAAAGAAGGTACATGTACAACACGTCCATTAATGCTTAGTGGCCTCATCTTTCCTAGAGAAAAAAATACGCTATAAGGGATTACTGATTGTATATAATAGAGATCAGTGTAAGGGAGCAGGAAAGTCGGTCGACGCATGCGCCAAACTGAAGTAGTCTCCGTCGTGTAGAGATTGGGAACGTTTTTTTGGTGAAACAACGTCCGGTCTGTACGACAACGGAGTGATGTCGTTTGTACACGTTGTATGGTGAAGGAGCCTTGTGATTGACTTGATTCGAGCCCCATTCTCGTACGAGAGATCCTAAAAATCATATCCGACTTCAACATGTAGTTATTGTGGTCCCGAGAATGACCAGGCACAGGGGGGCTAGGTTTGGGGGATGCCAACCTCGCAAAAGTTGTCTGATGTTTAGGCGATTGGACTGAAAATAAAAGGACCCTCGCGGGACTGGGACTTGAATCAATGCTATACCACCATGCGGTCCACAACATACAGGATGGGAGTACTCAAGCGTGAGCATACAGACTACTGTGTTATGTTCTCTCCCGTCCATGTGCTACGTCCCGAAAATAGAAAGCTCGCTATTACTGGACAAAGATGACATAATAGACGCCGCGAGAGGGCGTTATACGATCTTCATAGCGCTATATAGCTCTATGGGTGGATTACATAAAGTGCTTACACTGCAAGCAATTTATTTGCTAGCAAAACCAATTATGTAAAGGGGAACTTGGTATACATACGTTTGCTACTCCTAAAAGTAATGGCAAAAAAAAACACTATTGGTTAAAAGCCTATATTATCAGCGTTGATAGTACTAATCATTTTAAGATTGATACATTACTTTGAATGGATGTTGGTACGGAAAAATATTATGGAATTCCCCCCCCCCCCCCAAAAAAAAAAAAAAAAAAAAAATGGTGTCCCATGGAATTCTGTCCGCCGAAGATTCGGTCCCCCTCATGGGAATTCGGAAATAAACGTGGTCTGTATGAGGATGAATCAAAAGAGGGCGCTATCAGAAGAAGTTTGTACACAGTTCGCCATGTGGGGGCACAGAATCTCCGACCACAACGGATTATTCTACCTGTTCTTCTTAAAGTGCCTTTAAAACAACCGCTCTATGGTCAGGGCAACGAGGAGCGATTGGCTATGGTGGACTTTCAAATTCAGTCTCGCTGTCCTCCTCTGTTATCGCAAACACTCGGCGCATGCACATTGGGCATGAAATGAGGTGCATGATGGTCCAGCCATAGCGATCAAGTTTGATCTCTAGCTAGACCAGCATGCACCTTTTTCAACACTTGGCGCTTGCGCAATGGGTATTTGCGAAAAGGTCTCATATAAGCAGGCTCTTTTCCACGCGATCACTTATAGACGATGTGACCTCTGACGTCACTCGAAAACCATAACATGATTCACGCTTATACCGTCGGGCAAAACCTTTGTGTTTTGGCAGCCAGTTAGAAAGTGTATGCACTCTTAACATGACTACGCGTCTTTCTGCCCGGCGAAACATGACGTATGCAGTGTTTTGTCTACAGAGGGCGGTTTGAATGTAAACATAGGTCACATCGTCTATAGGATCTGATGTTTGAACAAGAATCCAGGTCTGGTTAACAACTTGAAACAAAAATATAATTTTGTGTTTTTAAAAGCAGAGAACAGCTTCAGTTTTGATAGTTTAGTTTCTGTGATTTTAACACCTGATTTTATTTCATAGAGCTGCATAATGCGAAAAATATTGCTTAACAATTCTTGGCTTAGCAGAAATGAGCAGGGCACCAGACACACAGTGTACATGTGACTTATTATTACGACTGGTAACCTTATTCTGGTAAGCATGATTTTGTCGTGCTTAGCTGCTTTTTGTGCTTCAGCTTTATGATTTGGCCCCTTGTTTTACGAGTGCGTCAGAGGCAGGAATCTCATATACAGGTCCATAAACAATGCTGTTATTATAACTTAAATAACATCTCAGTTTCAACTCTGTATCTCACTTTCATGTATGCTGTGAATATTTTCATCTTAAAGGAAGTGTCACAGATTGGTAAAACTCTCCAAAATTTAATGACCATCAAAGCTTACTGTGTTACGAGAAGCACTGCAGCTGCTTGGTGATGGGCCTATATACATAAACAATTTTGAGAAAGGCTCCACTTGATGTTGATTAATAATTTTAACACATAAATTGTTTAATCTGAGAAACGATTCACTTCTACTTCCACTTCTACGTGATACTCGGCAATGTCCGTAAGTCAGGATATAACGCCAAGGAAAATCAGAGTCAGAAAGAAACTGATTCATGCTTTTGGCTCAGTGGTTTCTTTCCCTGCCTTTCACTTCTGTGGTCCCCGGTTTGAATCCCACTTCAGACCGGAGAGCGTTGCTTTTTGACTCTGTTTTTCAGTCCCTCCCTGAGTGCATGTGTTTAATCCATCATTTAGGGGAAGGGGGGTCCTTTTACATCTTAAATTTAACATTATTTAAATCTCGTTTCCTATATCACAACTCTGTTGTTTGGTTGATCGTTTTAAATGTGTTCAAATATTATGATATAATAACTTTCTAAGTTGTAGAGGTTCGAGTTGAATGAACACTCGGTCAAAGTATTCATGTTCACTTTAATGCGTTTTTTTTTTCAAAGAGGAACTTCAAAAAATGAATCCTGCATTACCACGTGCTGTCTAAACAACGATACAAGTATAGAAACTTGACAGGAAACTGTATGACACCAGAATTAAATTGCGATTATGTGCTGGGAACTTGGTTTAATTTTGCTTGAACTTAACTGTAAGAAGGAAGTCTGGAAGAGAAATAAAGTAAATTACGGAACTATTAGGGCGCAATTTATCTGATCGACACAGCACCACAATGCAGAGGTAAGATTGCAAGATTAATACGTCATATCCGATACTGTTAATATCTAATGTGTGCAGTAGCTCAGAGGACAAATAAGGCAATATAGTGTTCTGTTTTTTCTGCTTATTAAATTAAGCAGCTCTATGAAATTGGGCCGTGGTGTAGTCAGCGGCAGAGTGCGGGTTCGAATCCCGGTAATGACACTTGTGCTTGGACACTTAACCATAATTATTGGAAAGGTAGAGTGAAATCTGCTTTACAAGCCAGACTCCGGGGCGATTCACCATGCCTACATCCTTACGGACTGTGAAGGGGGTTACCCTACGTTTCAGCCCAATGGTTTAATTTTTTGCGTTTACAGTGTCAAATAATGCATAAGGACGGGATATGCCTGACTGTGAAGTTGTCAAGTTAATACTAAACTCGATCAATTTGTTTCTTCCTGGCAGATAAAAACATCTTAGATTTCATTCAGAATTCCTTGATTTGTTGTTAACTGTGGCCCACTGTGATTATTCATTATACCAATATTTCTGCTCCGATGGTGGAAATTCATCCTACATCAATTCTTCACAATTTTTAACTTAATTATATAGTTTCCATGCATGTCACTGCTCCTTTTTCTTTAGTGGTCTCAATGCACATAATGTACTTTGACAATTACATTATGATTGTTTGCATTTACCATCGGCCATTTTGGTTGGTATAAGTTGTTTGCATTAGCTATAAATCTCGTTTTGTCTCCTTTTTAATTTGCATTTGAATGAAACACACATGACCTACGGCTTTACGTCCCATCCGAAGGACGAACAAATAAGAATGGTTAAGTGCCTCGTTATTTACCGGAAGCACTATCATGTGATTTGAAATATTACTTTCATGAAGCCATCTATAATTTCGTAGATTTTAGTGTAAAATCGTTTTTTACCATGTCAATAATAATACAGGATGAGCAACACTAACATGGACCAAGAGCCAGCCGAACATAATGCTGTCAGTCCAACGTGGCCCAAGTTTCTCTTGGCTGTTTTGACATTGTTGGGAGTCTTTAAGGGTCGTCCATTAGACGCTTGTAGACCGTGTTATGATTGCCGCCACAAACGAGCAGATGGTGATAAATCAAAGGGTAGGCCTAATGACTAACTCATCAATTAAATGCCATTCCCACATACCCGTTATTTTGACATTTCCCCGTCATAAGTCGACTCCCGTTATAATTGGTATTTCACAGAGATGTATTTGCAAATGTTTGCCACATCGCAGATATGTTTGGAAGGAAGTATTTGCGATGTCTTTCCAAAATGCAATGACGTGAATTGTATCGCAAAAGTTTTCAAGTATAATTATTGACCATCCTCTTGCTGTTGGCTTTTGCGAAATTGAATATAGTCTTTGCGACCTAACGAACTTGAGTTATCTTTAAATTTTGATAAGTGAATGCTATACGATGTTGAAATTCACTTACTCATTTTGACTGCTGAATATGCTTATTCAACGGAGCTTCCATTTTTCACACGAAATTGATTGAGCCGGGTGTTAAAATGAATGGAACTTTGTTGAAAGTGCCGTTTAACCTCTTTGGGAAAAAAATAATTAAAAAAAGAAATCGGGGAAATTAGTTTTATTGACATCAAGGTTAGCAGCAATGGCTTTCGTTTATTAATATTAGTCTTGATTCGATACCCTCTTGTTGTTAATTTTGATGCAGAGATGGGTATAGATTTCTAGACAATCAATAAAAGCAGCGTCTTGAACAAAAACTAGCGTATAAACCGCCAACCATAACAAATTATTTATAAGATTTTGAAGAACTTGTTTCGTTCCCTTTGACAAAAGTTGATAGAAGCTGCGATGCAGAATCCAGGAGTGACGAAAATCGCAACGTGGAGAATAACCAAGAGGCTGATGGTAGTAGTCGACCGGACTGTGCTGTATGCTCCAGTCTCCTATGGAACGCCGATGGGAAAATAGTCAGGGATTACTCAAAAGCAGGTTTGTGCTCCATTTGCGGCGGTATAGCTATGGGCGACATTGCGGGAAAGTTCCATTAAAGAGAGCGGCTCATTCAATTAAAACATCATTTTCATCTGACAACTAACACCTGTTATCTCCATGTTATTCATTTTCCAATAGTGGACTTAATTGGATCATGCAAAACCAGTAGGGTTGTTGACTGCCCCAAGCAACCTGCAGCAGATTTCGCGAATTGCTATATGATTAATCATATCTCGAGTTAAACATCAATATTCTTTATCCCCGATGCAAATTTACCATCTGTTAAAAATCGGTGGTCCAGTTGGTATGAAACTACTCTAGAATTGCAAAATTCGTAGGTTCGAATCCCACCCGAGTAATAATATTATGCCTGTGATTTTGTTCACAGAACTCGGCTAAGAATACCGAGTAGACAGTGCTAACACACATCGGTGTATAATGGGTAAAACAAAAAATGAATATCCCGAGTTAAGACGAGTAACCCATCCTAACTTAGGATGGGTTCAATGTGTCCTGACGTCTTTGAATACGGAATTTAACTTGTCCTAAGTCGTGAGATTAACCCTAAGTTAGGAAGAGTTTGGTGAATTCAACAGCTGCTCATCCAGTAAATTTAACGGGAAACACTCCGGAAAATGAATGCAAATCAGGTTATTAAAACCTGTGGAAAGGGAAAGAGTTGTTACTTGGTTATTTTGTTTAAACTTATTGAGAAAAAGAAGGTTACATAAACCAGTGGAGAGAACAGGTTATTTAAAAATAAATAATAAAAAACTGTAATTATGTTACATCATTATTGATAGTGGCAGCAGTGGGATTGTCATCATCTTTATTGTTTGTGCCACATTATTTTACAATGGTTTCTTTGTATCTGTTCAGTTCCAGGTTGGCTAAACAGCAGAGTGTGTGGTGTCCTTTCTAATCTACTCGTTCTAACACTCCTCGGTTGTTCCACGTTCACACTGGGCTGGTATGTGGTTGCTTATTGGGGTCATGTCAGGTACATCAATCATTTCGTCTCTTTCATTACTTTTGTTGACATCATATCCGGGGTGGCCTTAGTTTGTATATTTTCCAACGCGTTCCAGTACTGTCGCCGGGGACCAGTGCTAGATTGGTCGTGGTACGATATTCTTCATCAGGACTATATACTGAGGCGTTTGAGATGCCTGGCCGGTCGTAGGTTCCCCTTACCCAAGAAGGTGCTTTTGATCTTCAGTTTGGTCTGGCTACTTGTAAACTATACCATGCATGTTGCCAGTCTCGTTTGTCATCAGGGGCGACCCCATTCTTCGAGAATTATCAACGACTCTGTCATGCCCATTGGTAATTCATCAGTCCATCTGATGAGATCTGCACCCACGGCGTTTACGATTTTAAGAACGGCCATGGGAATCTCTGTCTCAATCATCAGTCTCGCCATCTACACTTGTTTCTGGTATAACATTCTTATCATGCGCACAGCTTTGACAGCCGAGTTAAATCTGGTGATAGATTTCATCAAGCGCAATACGGGGAACTTAGACTTGTGTCGTCGCCGTGTATTTGAGGTCAATCATGATTTCCGTATCCTGCACGGGTTGTTGGCGACTCTGATGCCGTTCATTGTCGCTTCTTCCGTTTTGGGCCTCACAGTCCACATCACGTGGAACTACCACATCTACAGCTTCAAAGACAAAGGCATCGCGATGCGAAACCTTCTCATCAACATCTCCATCTTCACTTCGAAATGTTTTGCTCTCATCTTACCTTTACTAGCAGTGGGTGGGATCAACATTGATTTCATCTGGCAGCAGTTTAATTACGCCCTCATGCGGCAGAGAAACAGTCTTCATGAGGAGTTTTGGGAGCGGCTTTTGGGGTTTACTGCCGAGCTACAAGATGAACGTAAAGCCGGCCATAACTTGATGTTGTTTCTCTCACTGATCAGCTTATACCTTGGTCGCAATCTGCCAGAGCAGCGACTTGACTACACTCTTGATCATTGAATGTATGAAAAGCGGTTAGAGGTCTCTACAACCTGAACCTATCTGACGTCAGACTTTGACGCACGTTCCACTTCTGACACCATGGGTCATATTATGCATAAAAACTAGTATTTTCTTTTACTTGTAAATATCAAGTGTTTACTACCATCCATACGAATAAAAGGAAAGAAAGCTTTTACTGGAAAGTATTTACTAACATGCTAAAAGTATATCTACTTTTAATGAAAATTAAATCCTTTTCTTTTTAGCACTTACTTACTTTCACATGAATAAAAAGGAGAAAACTACAAAATGCTAGTATGTACTGGTCATTTTTCAAGGTAGCTCCAGAGCTACCTTGGACACAGAAGTAAAAGGCTTATCTGAAGAAATGACGGTGTTTATGAATGTTCCTCACAGGATAAAATGTTTTAGTCCAAATGAAGGACATCACTGAAATATTAAATAGACACATGCACAGTGTTTCACAACAGAAACAATGCACACAAACTCAAACTGCTTTTAAACAAATTTGTTTATATTTTTGCTGAGGATAAAATAAAAACGTTTGTAAAAAAAACGTTTTGTATCAGTAAAGCAAGCTTTTTTAAAGATATAAAGCAATTTTTCGGCTCAGACATGAATGCCTCGGTCATTAAGGCTCAGAAAAGGTAATTTTTTAAACAATTAAATGCATTTCAATAGAATGTTGTTCGTGTTACTATTAAAACTTCTAAGTTTAAATTAAATAGCTATGCTCATATCCAGCTCTCATCTTCTCTATATTATAGCACTGTAAGTTTCAAAACCTTAACAAAAACGTTTTGATTCTGGGTGTCCAGATGAGTCGTCTTCATCAAAATGTTGTCAGAATAAAAATCTCATGGCTGACTTGAAGATTTCTATGTTTCTATTAAATCAAATGCTGCTTTATAGCTCTGGTGTGTGAGCGCGTACGTAGACGTGAATGGGAGTTGTAATACAAAGGAAACCTTTTGTTAAAGAGCCATTCAGCCATGGTACTTTGCAGTAAAAGAATAGGTTTATTCATACGGAATTCAGAAGATGCTTTTACTGAGTGCTTCTACTTGGAAGTTTATGCTTTTACTTTTTGCTAGTACTTGTCAGTAAATACTACTTTTTTATTCATACGATCCCATGTTCTAAAGACGGCAGGACTCCCATCCAGTAGTAGCATTTACTGCAAGTGGTTTATTCACAGCCCATGACATCATCATACAGCAAGGCTACGGTGGCCTATTAATGCCACTCCATAACAAATAACACCAGAGTGGCCTCTAGCCTTTAGGTCAATGCCCGTCCGTTTGCACCTTTCAACTAACCCTACAAGCGAACGCACCCATACAAGTAAAATAATACCTGCCTCGGACCAATCAAAATAATGGAAGCTTACGTCACTGCACGTTTATCCAACAAAATCGTTGGTTCTGAAAAGCAAGACCTGGCTTTTTCATTGCGGATAAAGAAAGGGGACCAGTCTAAGGTCTAACTATGGGGGTGCGTTCGGTTAGCTTCCCTGGGTCGACCCCGATCTTCTTATTCTTTAGTTCCGAAGATAATATGGCGTTAGTGTATAACCAAAAACCTCGTCTGGGTGTGTAAATAATGTTAAAACATCGACACTGTCACATTACAGCGTATATTATTAATGCACATACTTTGGAAATATCCAATCCCAAAAGTCAAGATGAACACAATGTCAGCAAAACATCGAACACAAGTTGTGCATTAAATTAGCTCACAAATTTAACCGGAAAGAATTCATAATTTTTATTTACAATTAGTGTGAGCCTTGTACGATCTGCAGCATGCTACAAATTGTATTGTTTGAAGCTTTGCATGGTATTGATACTAGGAAGAAACTGTAAATAATTAAAAGTAAACTTGATTTTGAAAAAAGAGTCGGTGTGTTCTCGACGTTTCGAACAGTAGGGCCTACCTTGAAACTCTGCTCGTTAAAAGAAAAGGCTTGCTCTAAAATATTCGGACTATTAGAGGCTAGCAATAGTTTTAAGCTGTACATTTTATAAAAACTTTACAACAAATTATGTAAACAATGCAGTTAAATTAATTATTCTCTGCTAGTAATTATTCTCGAGTGGTATTAAAGATACAAAAAGTCTTTGTTAAACTTTATTCTGAAATCATACTGGAGTTCCAACCGGAACAATTTGTCTGTGAAATACAGCGTCAAATTAAAGGCAATACTTTAATAAATAAATGTTATTAATTCTATAGTCTGTAAATTATGCATAATGTTGTAGTAAGCAGTCCCATGAACTGTGGCCCTGTTATCTTGATTTAAAGGCAGTGGACACTATTGGTAATTACTCAAAATAATTAAAAACCTTTCTTGGTGACAAGTAATGGGGAGAGGTTGGTGGTATAAAACATTGTGAGAAACAGCTCCCTCTGAAGTGCCATAGTTTTGGAGAAAGAAGTAATTTTCCACGAATTTGATTTCGAGACCTCAAGTTTAGAACTTGAGGTCTCGAAATCAACCATCTAAACGCACACAACTTCGTGTGACAAGGGTGTTTTCTTCTTTCATTATTATCTCGCAACTTTGATGACCGATTGAGCTCAAATTTTCACAGGTTTGTTATTTTATGCATATGTTGAGATACACCAACTGTGAAGGGTAGCCTTTGACAATTACCAATAGTGTCCACTGCCTTTAATGGTTTATGGTTTATCACTAAACCCCGAGCAGTGCAAAGTACACACTCGTTTTAGCGGGCGCGCCACAAGCGCAGAACCAAACGGGTGTACAACGAACGGATTTAGCCTAAAAATATTAACAGGTTTGTTAGAGACTTTTAGAAAGCTGTGCCAATACTGTATTTAGTATTTAAATCCATTGGACCCTTTCGGTTCAGAAAAAAAAAATTGAAGTTCACAGATTTACAAAATAACTTACGGGGTTTACAGAAGGCAATGGTGAAAGACTTCTCTTGAAATATTATTCCATGAAATGCTTTACTTTTTGAGAAAACAGCAAAACAATATAAATTCTCGTTAACGAGAATTACGGATTTATTTTAAACACAATAAAAATATGTCATCCATGACACGGCGAAAAGCGCGGAAACAAGGGTGGGATTTTCCGTTGTTTTCTCCCGACTCCGATGACCGATTGAGCCTAAATTTTCACAGGTTTGTTATTTGATATAGAAGTTGTGGTACACAAAGTGTGGGCCTTGGACAACACTGTTTACCGAAAGGGTCCAATGGCTTTAAACCAGACTCGCTCAATCACGACATAGAGTAAGGACATCACGACGACGTAAAGTGCACCTTTTAAGGGCAAGTCATAAAACAAAAACTTGCATTAATGCTCTCTTTACTATCATTGAAGAATTAAAAAATAAACCAGCACAGCAAACAAGATATTAGTTATACGTTTCCCGTATCTTCTGATCTTATCTAAATACTTTGAAGTAACACCCGGGTCACAAACTGAACCGGTTTTTCTAGGGTCGCAGCAGCCGGACCTTGGCTCAAGCTGACACAAAAAAGTTGGTTTAAATATAATTTCAGCGGCAGTTGCCAATGGGTTATTTTGACACACCCTTCTGTCTTAAACTAAGAACGGGTCATCGGTCCCCACGCCAAACCCCGGCCGGGTCAGTTCTGACCCGAGAGTTTGCTATTAAACCAGGAGTTCCGGCGCATGTGGCCCTGAAGGATTCGCGAGGCGCCCAGAAAAAAAAAAAAAAAAAATAGCGTCCTCGTTCAATCCTGAAGTGTGCAGTTTGCACTGCGTGACCATAAGCAACCAAATCAAGTGCGTACCACGGGAGGTACTACTACTAGGTGATGGGGGATGGGGGCTTTCCTCATCAAATCGAGCAGAGGATAAAAGTTCAAGAGTCAATGAATAATATTATTTCCCCCGTAGTCTAAGCAATTAAAAAAAAAACATTTTTTTTCTCTTCATAATGTTCTACCATTGTTGAGGCCGAAAATTTGCGGCTACAGCCACGGCTGTTTGCAAGGGTGTTGCTTGGGACGTCATACCTAAACGCATGATGCAGACGCGGAAATCTAGCCGTAGCCATTAGCCGCTTATCGGACACAGGACCCAATTTCATTGAATTATAGAGCTAACGGCACACATTTTGCTATTAAATCCAGGATTGCCACATTATTTTCAGGATAAGCAAACAACAGCTGAACATCAGTAACAAGCAATAATATGCAACAAACAGGTTGATGATCCTGATGATCATGTTATCAAGGAAGAAATTTCATGCTAAGCGAATTATTGTGCTAAGCACTCTGATGAAATCGGGCTCAAAATGAAAAAGTTAACACTGTTATAGCGCCACCAAGAGTTTGAATAAAGCCATTGCGTAAGGGTAACCTCACTGGTACCCGTAACAAGGACTCTTGTAATGAAATACGGTATGGTCACCAGTTAAAATCCACGAATGTACACAGTTTCTGCAGAGTAGTGAAGAAAACACTGAAGGGAGCGAGTTGGGAAAGTTATGTAAAACAAGAAAAAGAACGGATGATCTGAGTGGAGAAACCTCCGTGAATTAACTTAACGAAATGGCACTGTCACACAAGCTATCAACATTATTACGGGGAAACTTTGGTAAGTTTTGAATGTATTTATTTGTCTTGCAAATTATCTGGCATTAGCCCCAGTCCCCATGTTGTAGTCATGGCCCCCATCCAAGCATTGAGTCATTTACTTTTGTTTTGTGTCCACTTGATTTATTTACACTTAACATACATAGCCTTTATTTACCAGGCCTAATAATTATTATCCCATGTATTTTCCTTTACACACAATAACCATTGAGCTTGTACTGTACCTTGGAAAAAGGTATTTATCCTGCGTCCTCATATAAAAAAAGGAACATCTTCATTGATTGATGACTAATTTAAATACCGACAACTCACGACCCCTCACGACAACTCACGACAACAATTTTTAAATGCACTTAAAGTTAAACAGAACATTTGAACAAAAGTCAACCGGTAAATATATGCACAAGAGTTATATGCACCCAAATACTTTCAAACTGTTGAAAAAATTGTATTCTTAAGTGTAAAAAAAGTGTTTTGGATAACTTTCCGTATGGCGCCACCACCTTTTCACTCGTTTTTACAAAAAGGGATATCTCATTGAGGTAAATTAGATACTATATTATTTCATATCGAATGAAAAAGTGGTGGCGCCATACGGAAACTTTTCCAGTGTTTTTTACCCCGAGTTTAGTAATGAACGGAAATATCCGCCATGTTGTCTTTCAACGTACTTGGACGATTCCATTACACCGCAGGGGTGATACAAAATGCAAGATGATTATTTACCATTTTATGTGCCTCTCATAGTCCCCATAGAGTTTAAAAAAATATTTTATTTAAATCTTCCCTTTTATTGAATTCCAGAGTGTCGGCTTAGTTACTAACAGTAACAAGAAAGAAAAAAATAGCAGCAGCTAAAACCAAAAAGAAAAAAATACAACTCAGCCCTCAGAAATTACCCATGCCCCCTGCGGTGTATAATAGAATCACCCAAGTACGTTGAAAGACAACATGGCGAATATTTTCGTTTGCTACTAAATTCAGGGTAAAAAAACAGTTAAAAGAACAAAATTTTCAACAGTTTAAAAGTGATTTAGATGCATATGACTCTTGTGCATATATTTAACAGTTGACTTAGATGTTCAAATGTTTTGTTAAAGTGCATTTAAAAATTGTTGTCGTGAGTTGTCGCGAGGGGTCGTGAGTTGTCGGTATTTAGTGCGACCGTCATTGATTGATTGAATCTATTGACTTTGTAATTTTTGTGATCATAACAATATATATTCATTTAAAATATTTCTATGTTATTTTTAACATCTTATTTTTATTTAATTTTCAATCATGACATAATTACGTATAAGTCAACCAACATGACAATGAAGAAGTGGTGGCAGCAGGTTTGTTAATAATAATGAACTTATGATGATTGATATGGAAACTGTTTAGCTTTTCCAATCATTCAGTTTCACAGGCATGAAATGAAGTTGATATTTATTATTGATATTGCCACCAACAGAGACTATAGCGAAACGTTAGTTCTAGGACTGTATTACTACATGTAGTTAGTAGGGGGTAGTTATATACACTGTAAATACTCCACCAGAGAACTGTCTGCATCTGCGACGTGGTTGCTCCATGGTCTGTAAATAGTGAGACTTTGAGTATTGACGACAAAATTAATGATCAACTTGGACCACAACAAATTATCATTAGTACAATTTCACGGTACATGTGTCACCTTCACCTTCACCTATCCCGTAGTCTTCTGACCGTGGGGGCACCCCTTGAAGATTTGTCAGTTAGTTTCCTCCATTCTTTTCGATCTTCAGACTTTCTCAGGGAGTCATTCAGCGTCAGACCCCATGATGTTGTCCTCCCACTTTTTTCTCTGCCTGCCTCTCTTTCTTCCTCCTGGCACAGTGCCTTGTTGGATAGTCTTAGAAGGTACCGATGATCGTGAAATGTGCCCATACCACTTTAGTTTACGCTTTTTCACAGTGGTCAGGAGGTCTTCGTAGGGTCCAATGACTTGCCTGATTCTGGTCCGTACCTCCTCGTTGGTGACATGGTCTTTGTAGGAAATGCAAAGAATCTTCCTGTAGCATCTCGTTTCTGTGGCCTGTATTCTGTTCTCTAGATCGGCTCTCAGAGTCAAGGTCTCACAGGCATAGAGGAAGACGGAGATGACCAACGAGCGCATCAGTCTGATTTTTAAGCTGAGCTTGATGTTCCTGTCATTCCAGAAGGGCTTCAGTTTAGTCAGCGCTGCTGTTGTCTGCGCTATCCTGGAGCATATTTCTGGATTAGACCCTTGATCACTAACAACAGCTCCCAGGTACTTGAAAGATTTGACAGTGTCAAGCTTCCTGCCATTGACTGTGATGTCAGTGGTGATATCGTTGATACTGTTGGTCATGAGTTTGGTCTTCTCTGCACTGATTTCCATGCCATAGGATGAGGATGTTTTGTCAAGGCTTTCCACTAGTTTGACAAGCTTTTCTCTTCTCCAGCTAGGCCATCGATATCGTCGGCGAAGCGAAAGTTGGTGATGGTCCTGCCGCCAATGCTGACTGTACCTTGATGGTCTTCAAGTGCGTCCGTCATGATTCCCTCCAGAAAGATGTTGAAGAGCGTGGGGGAGAGCAGACAACCTTGCCTGACTCCAACTGTTGTCCTGAACCAGTATTGTCTGGTACATGTGTACATGTTATAACAAAAGCTCATATTCTTTTTAGTTTTTGCAGGTCGACTTCAAGCACCATCTTCAAGCTTACTGAGCGTTGCAAAACGACAGAACTCCACAGATGCCGCACCTAAAGTAAACAATAATTTAAAACGTTTGTTTCAATGCTTTAAAAGGCTGGTTCATACTGACAATGTGAATTGTGATTTTAGCGTTCACTGCATCAAAATGAAAAAGAGATGCGCATTTAATTTCCATTGGAATGTGGAAAGTACCATTGACTTATACTTTATGCAGTGCAGGGAGTATTCGTTTATTTTGATATAATGATAATAACATGGGTTTTTACAAGAAGGCCAGAATCAAAATGAGACAAAAAATATCAAAGTTAAACTTGCATTAGCTATTTGAACAAGAGCAACTCTGCAAAAGAAGAGTCCTATATTTGAGCTGTAAGTAAACATCATTAGGGCCTACTCAATAGACTTGAAAGTTAAAATCACCATTTGAACATAATTTATTTGGTCGCCAAAATTGCAAGAGATTAATGGAAGAAAAAACACCCTTGTCGCACAAGTTGTGTGCTTTCAGATGCTTGATTTTGAGACCTCCAAATCTAAAAACTGAGGTCACAAAATAAAATTCTTGGAAAATTACTTTTTTCTCGAAAACTACGTGACTTCAGAGGGAGCCGTTTCTCACAATGTTGTATACTATGAACCTCTCCCTATACTCATTACCAAGAAAGGTTTTATGCTGATAATTATTTTGAGTAAGCAGGTCCCTCAATTCAAGAAATAATCCTCAATCTTCAAAACCACGACTCAACAACCAATACCTGGATTTGCATGTTAACATCTAATTCTTTATTGGTTACCACTCCTTCGTGTAGGTGTATGGACCACTGAAGGACCAGGATCGTATCTTTACCAACCTGTACGGGCGTCATGATTGGAAACTCAAGGGTGCTATGTCTAGGGTGAGTTAAACAAGGAGTACAGACCTTGAACTTTGCTCTTGAAAGGGCATTTTCCCTCTGGTAAAGGGCTCTATGGTCATGGCTGAGCTGTGAAGAGCAATGTATTCAAGTTCTGGTGGTTAAGTTTTTAGAGTGTGGGTTCAAAGTGTGGTTGTGACGAAGTGTTATTGATGTCTGATTGTATACAAATATTGGATGCATGTGAGTGCAATGTCGTGGAATCTATGATTCATGAGGTGAAATCAGGACTAATTGATATCACATGGCAAAGCCGAGTGAAATAAGACCTTTCTGAGAGTCAGTATATTCTGCAAGAATTGATGAAAAAAAAAAAGCAAGGCAACGTGATCTCTGTACATGGTTTTGGTACCTTTTGTAGATAAAGTTTTTGGCCATGACATGAATCCCTACTCACTGTGAATGAAGAACTAAATGTATGTAATAAAATTTGCCTGTAGAAGTTTTAGCCTAATAAATGAGTTGTCAAGGTAATGAGAAAAAGTGGAAATCACAGAGCAATGTTTCCGGGAGAGTCTCGTGAATTCGTTGACAATGTAAAGATGAAAAACATTTTTGTGAACTTGTTTTACTCAATTCTTAAAAACAACAGAACATGTACCTCAGCAAGTAAGATTTTCAGGGAAGCTTTTTACCATCGTTATCTTAAAACCCTGTAAGTTTATTATGGTATTTGTGTTTTGGGTCGTACAAAAAGTACCCAAACCCTTTAAAATACCTACATGATGTGGTTATAATAATAATAATAATTGTGGCTTCTTATAAAGCGCACCTGTCCATAACCCGGTGATGCTCCTGGCGCTGTAACATACATGGACTGTATTTCCTGCCAGATGTGAGACTACGTTTTGAGTTAAGATGTATACCTAATTCTGATAGCACCATGTTACATGTATGCTCTACAAGGTGCTGTGGCGCAATTTGCTGCTGATCAGACCAGGAACACTGGGGCGAACCCCTTCTCTTTTCAATAGATGAACTGGGTTCTTTTACATGCGTTAGGGGCCTACATGCGTTACACATGGATCCAGCGGCTTAATGTCTCATCCGAAGGACGAAGCAATGGTTTAGTGTACATGTATTGCTTAAAGGAACACGCTGCCTTGGATCGGTCGAGTTGGTATTTGAAAAGCGTTTGTAACCATTTGTTATAGAATGCATAAATTCTTAGAAAGATATTTTAAAAGTATAATATAATGATCCACACAAGTATCATTTGACTCCCATAAATGGCCGACCGTGTTACATAGTTCGGAAAGTAAAAGGAAAACAACGCAATTTCGAGGCAAATGTGTGTGGATCATTGTACTCTACTTTTTAAACATCTTTCTAACCAGATGCATTTTAAAACAAACGGTTACAAGCGCTTCTCAAAGATCAACTCGACCGATCCGAGGCAACGTGTTCCTTTAAGGACACAAGTGTCACGTCTGGGGTTAAACCTAATAAAAAGTCTGTGTTTTTCTTCTTGCAGGGTGACTGGTACAAAACTAAAGAGATCTTATTAAAGGGACATGATTGGATCCTTAAAGAGATAAGAGACTCTGGATTGAGAGGACGAGGCGGGGCAGGATTCCCAACCGGGATGAAGTGGGGCTTCATGAATAAACCATCAGACGGAAGGTAAAGATGGGTTTGCCCTGGTAGGGTCAAAGATTGTTTTTCAGGCCTGTATGCTTCGTTTATGAAAGGGCAAGGGCACCAAGTTATTTTCTCTTTGGTAAAGGGCACCCTATGAGGAAATTGTAGATTCCTATTGGAACATTTCAAGGGCACCAAGGCAATGACCGGGGGCACAAAGGCAATTGCCTTCATTGCCTCCTTGAAGTAGCAGGCATGAGTTTTTCTTCAATAAAATCCTGGTTTATAGACAAAAAGAAAAAAACAACAAACATTTTTTTTGTTTATCAAAATAGCAATCCACAAGGGAAACTGACTTGATAATTTTTTTTATGATTTTGGGCTAAACTAAGAAAAGTTTACTAGGGAGGGATTTTAAACAAATCTGGTTCAAATTCTTCTCTAGTCATTTTTGTTTAATCAACCTGGTTCAACTCCCGCTCTTATCTATATTTTTTGGTCAACCCCAACTCTAATTTGAAATCTTGTTTCCTTTATGATAGACCTAAGTACCTGGTTGTCAACGCTGATGAGGGGGAGCCAGGGACATGTAAAGACAGAGAGATCATGAGGCATGATCCTCACAAACTAGTAGAAGGATGTCTCGTTGCTGGAAAGTCTATGGGTGCTAGGGCTGGTGAGTAAATGAACTACAATGTAGGTAGAGGTACAGGGGTGGATTGGTAGGGCGGGGGAGGGGGTTAATTGCTGGAAGGTGTATGGGTTAGTACTAACATGTACATTGTAAGTAAGGTTTGCGGTGACATCATGTAAAAATCTCTTTTGTGAGAAGTGGTGCCTCTGAAAAGAGCTGGTGTGCCCTGTTCAACGTTTTGGTCAGTTTGCTCTGACCATCTTCTGAGAACTACAATGGATGTCTTTTTATCTGTCGAAGTGCAGGGTCAAGGTTTGGATTGGGGGGGGGGGGGGGGGGGGGGGTGGTTTATTGCTGGAAGGTCTGTGGGTGGTAGGGCTGGTGAGTATTACAATGATGTAGTACATGTATGTTTTTTGTCACTAGGAGTGGAGGTGTGGATTGGTGCAGGGGGGGGGGAGTAATTGTTGGAAAGTCTATGGGTGCTAAGACTGGCGAGTACATGAACTACAATTATAGAGGACCACAAGTGGACAACCCATTTTTCAAAAAAATCTGGTCGAGTAAAAACAACATTCATGATCAAAAGCCCCTTTTTAAAAATGTTGTAATTTCAAATTTCTTATGGAGAAGCTCAAAACACCAAACATTTTGTTCTAAAAAAATATTGGCTTATTTTTCTGCCATAGTTAAACAATAATAATAATTGTCCTAAACTTTCTACCCAAATGTCTGCTGTTAGAAATTTTTTTAATTTGGTTTGATCTGAATTATCTTTTCAAATTTGTTGCTAGTAGAATTTTGAAAACTTGGTTTGGTTTCGAAATAGTCACTCAAATTTTTCTGACTATCAGCAAAAACATTTGAAATTTGGTTTGCTCCGAAACGTTCATCCAAATTTTCTGCCTGCCGAAAATTTGAAATTTGAACTGTACACTTTCGGACCGCCAGTATATGAGGAAATAAACAAATTAATTTCTGATACTAGCTTTCAACTACTTGAGTACTCCCCGTTTAGCATACGGTAGTTGCTTAGAGCAGTAATTACCCGTTACAATCCTTCTAGACGTCTTAGATCAACCACTTCTTCGTTACTGGTTGTTCCCCAAATCCACATCAGTTGGGGTGACAGGCTTTTTCTCATGCTGGTCCTTTACTTTGGAATAACCTGCCTCTTAATATCCGTAATATGTCTTCCATTCATGAGTTCAAAGTGGGCCTTAAAACCCACTTGTTCACAGCAGCTTTTCCTTAATTTGTGTGTTTCTTCTTTGCGCCATGAGCATCACTTGTGGTGAAAACCGGCACACTATAAGTGTTCTTATTATTATTAGTAGTACTCTTGTTTATCCAGCAGTCTTGTGAGAGTCGCAGAGAGGGTCGGTGCGCTATCACCGTGACAAACATTTAATGACTTGAGTCTAGGTGTAACATGACCAGGTATTTAATGACCAACATGTTTTGTTATTTTCAGCTTACATCTACATTCGTGGTGAGTTCTACACAGAGGCTTCCAACATGCAAATTGCTATTAAAGAGGTAAGACCTGTCTAACGAGTGTTTCTACTCTCTGAACAATGACTGGGGCTGGTTGCCTTGAAAGTGCAGGCAGGGGGTTTCTTAAGATGTTTCCTGATGTGAAACAAATAGTTAATGGCCTGACATTTTTACTCTAGGTGAGTCTTTCTCAAAGGCTGAATAAACAAAATGAACAGGTACATGTACATTAGTGTAACAGAAGCAGTCAAGTGGAAATACATGAGAAAATAGAATTCTCCAGAATGCCTTGCTCGATCATCACCAGTTAGCACCTTTAAACCATTACATTGTGCTATGTAAAAAGGAGTAGATTTCATGATTCAAGTGTAGTCGCACATACAGGTACCTTGCAGGAAAAGACTATGTTGAAGCGCCTTGAGCGTCACTGAATAGTAATGCATGCTATATAAGAAGCCACTACATTATCATTAAAGCCATTGGACCCTTTCGGTAAACAGTATTGTCCAAGGCCCACACTTCGTGTATCACAACTTCTATATCAAATAACAAACCTGTGAAAATTTAGGCTCAATCGGTCATCGGAGTCGGGAGAAAATAACGGGAAAACCCACCCTTGTATCCACGCAATTGGCCGTGTCATGACATGTGTTTAAAATAAATCTGTAATTCTCGCTATCGAGAATTGATATTGTTTTACTGTTTTCTCAAAAAGTAAAGCATTTCATGGAATAATATTTCAAGAGAAGTCTTTCACCACTACCTTCTGTAAACCCTGCAAGTTATTTGTAAATCTGTGAACTTTTTTTTTTTTTTTTCTGAACCGAAAGGGTCCAATGGCTTTAAGTGTGACTTTGAAAGATCCAAATGTACTACTGAACATGTTCAAATGTGTCCCTTCTACAGGCTTATGAAGCAGGTCTGATTGGAAAGAATGCCTGTGGTTCTGGGTATGACTTTGACGTCTTCATGCACCGAGGTGCAGGGGCTTACATCTGTGGAGAGGAAACGGTATGTCATCGCCATTTATGCATTTACATGTATTTATTTACTAATTTGTGGCGTGTCTTGCCTAGCGGTTAAGAGCATCGGACTCAAGTTCTGGTGTTTCTGATCAGCAGAGTGTAGGTTCGAATCCAAGTCGTGACACCTGTGTCCTTAATAAGCAAGCTATTCATTTGTACAGAGGCAATCCTCATTATGAAGAGCACTCTTAAAAAGATATTCTGCTTATAAACAGTATATTCTGATGTCCTGAATCTTTTGCTGTCCTCTTATAACAAAATTCTCGTTATAAAGAAGTAATTTGGACAGGCCCAGCAATCTTGTTATATCGAGAGTTGACTGTTTTCATTTATTTATTTGTATATTTGTTAATACTGGTTGTGAAGTAAGTTGAGTTGTTGTTTTCTATTTCAGGCATTGATTGAAAGCCTAGAGGGTAAGCAGGGGAAGCCACGTCTTAAGCCACCCTTTCCAGCTGATGTGGGTGTCTTTGGTTGCCCAACCACCGTCGCTAACGTTGAGACAGTCGCTGTTGCACCCGTAAGCACTTTATATTTTCTTCTGCGCCATTGTTGTTACTTAACCCTTTTAATACCACACTGTTTATTGCAAGCGCCCAACCGGATACCGCATTGTTGACAAAGGTCACAATGCTGTGTACCATACTTTTTTACATTAAAAAAAAATGTAACGCAATTTGCAGTGTGTACTGTTTTCAATCTTGATTTTCGGTGGGAAGACATTATTTTCTTGAAAAACTTTGTGCATGCAATTTGTAGCATATGAACTTACCTTTCCTACAATGTCAAAATTGTATATATGATCTTAATTTAGTTTGCAAGATTTCTGGCTAAAAAAAATTACTTCTATTTTTATTCGGGATTTCTGTCTCAAGAAAAATAACAAGATTTTCAACCTATTTTCCTCAAAAAAAGTTTGTAAAAACTTCTCAGAAAATATAACCTGTTTTATTATAAGCTTCTGTTTCCATTTGTACCAAAATCGTTACCTATTATGCTGAAAAATCTTATCTGTTTTGAAAGTGTTCAGCCACCACGGCCACTTCGACCAGCCATGCACACCCAAGCCCACGGCGTTGAACGGGTGACGTGCTCGGTCCAGTTAGCTACCTTTGGTATATAGTCCGGTTTTGTCATCATCTGACTGCATGTCTGGCGACGAAATACCACGATTTGCTGCCAAATGTTCACTAGATTCTTTGTCAGAACTTTCCAAGTCTTTTTGTAGAGTCACTATAGGCAAACATATAAGCCAAAACCTCTGTGCAATGAGCAGACATGATGGTGATTTTTGTCGGAAAAAAACAGAAGCGTGAAATCTTGAAGTGTACTTTAATCGAAAAATCATAATGGCGACCCCCTATTCAATACAAACCATTGCAATGCTTGGTAAACAAGCAACTCGTCTATATAAAACCTAACGACAGAGGGCGCCAAACAAAATAAATACAATCTCTCAAAGGCAAGGTTAATTAATATGACTTAGGAAGAAACTATAAATAAATATTCATAAATACCCCAGACAGTTTCGCTATTCCTATTGGTGGAGAGCGCGTCACGTGGGTGTGTTTAAACCTTTGTTTATGACCGGTAAAAAGTGTTAATTCATGGGCGTGACACGCGACCTTGCACCTGTTCTTTTAAGACAGTTTCTTCATTCCTATAGGTCGAGAGCAACGGCTGAAACAGTTGTGCCACATCACGCGATACGCGCGACGCCCACAGCATTCCCTTATAAGGAGTTGTTTACCCGAGGGCGGTGGAGGGCTTTACCATTACCTAGCTGGAGGGGTGTTATGTTGAAAGAAATCGTTTAACAATTATAATTTTTGCATTTATTTTACTTTTTGACCAAAAAGTGATGATGTTTTTGACCGAAAAGGTATTTATGGATGGGAATCAAAGTGTGTTGAATTGGTTTGCAACTAGTGGTTTAAACCCACCGAGGCCTGGTTCTTTCTAAATTATCAAGAACCAGGCCTCGTTGGGATTAAACCACTAGTTGAAAACTTGTTCACCACACAATGATTCCCTTAGTAAAATTGCGGGTACAACCATAAATTTCATTTGTGGGAGTGTTGGCTCTGAGGAGAGCCAGTGTGGTCTCGACTCGACTTTTCAAAAACAGTATACTCTGCTCGTCTGTAGGAGAATTTACACATGGTTGTACCCGCAAGTTTACTTTTTATTTATAGTTTCTTCCTATTTCTCCACACCATGCAAAGATTCAAACAATACTTAATGTAATTGTAGTTCAGCATGCCCAGGGCTAGAATTTTGGTAAAGAAATTGTAAAATCAGTAGTTTTGACCCGAGTCATCCTAGTGTGGGTTTGATTCACGGGCATAGGTTACGGCCAAAGTTTGGCAGATTTTCAACAAATCTTGTTGAAGAGAATAACAAATCGTGAATATGATATTGTTTGTAGTATTTTTCTTTTTTTGGTCACGATTTCATTGTGACAAAACCATTCATTTCTGTAAAATCATCACCATACACCCTTGTAGCAACGCCAATCTTGTTGATGTCTTTTTTCAACAAAACCATAAGGTCGCCAGATCTGTCCAATCTAAGTTCACTGGCCCGATGCTGAAAACCCTGGCATCAGGCCTGTAGTCCAGTGATTTTGAGCCCTTTATTACAACTGAATGGTCTGTGGATACATTGTGGAGGAGGCAGAAGTGCCAGCAGCTCAAGATTGATCTATTTGGAAGCTTCCCAACAGTCTGACAGCCGGTGCAGAAATGCATGATGATAAATGATGATGATTATGATTATTATTTGTAATATTTTTTCTTCTTCAGACTATTTGTCGTCGAGGGGGACCGTGGTTCGCCTCCTTCGGCCGAGAGAGGAACACCGGTACGAAGCTCTTCAATATCTCAGGAAACGTTGTCAACCCTTGCACGGTAGAAGAAGAGATGTCCATATCACTGAGGGAGCTGATAGAGCGTCATGCTGGGGGTGTGACTGGTGGATGGGACAACCTACTCGCTGTTATTCCAGGAGGGTCGTCAACACCTTTGATTCCCAAGAGGTCAGTTGTCAGGGATTGGAATTCTCCATTTTCTACCCCCCTCCCCCCCCCCCCCGAAAAAAAAAAAAAATAATATAACTAATTTTTAATTTATTTTTATTCTATAAATAATGGAACACCCTATATTGCAGAAAAGTGCTTTCAAAACCAAAGACTAATGTGTAAAAAGCAGGTTTCGTACTAGCCCTGGCGGCCTCACACTTTCGTTTTGTACTACAGTGACGTCCTGGACATCAGGGTACATTTCTGGGGCGGAAAATTTTCACAACTTCATAACTCAAATCTTACCTGCAAGAAAGCACAAATTTCAACAAATTAACATTCCATGGCAGCATATTTTTTTCTGTGGGCACGCAAATGTATACATGTACGCCTGACAACAGACAACACTGAGAAAACGATCAAAACAGGAATTTTTTGAAGTTGGAAGCTGCATTATTTCACAAAAATGACGGATTTGTGAGGAATATATGAGGACCAAAACCGACCGCAGAAAAATGTATGCCGCCATGGAATGTGAATCTGTTGCAATTAGTGGCTTGTTGCAGGTAAGATTTGAGTTCAAAGCTTTGAAATTTTTCCGCCCCAGAAACGGGCCTTAATAGTTAGGACTCTGTATCTGTGTACAGAGGGAGAGTCCTATATAGGGCTAGTTTCAGAGTCCTATATCGGGCTAGTTTCAGAGTCCTATATAGGGCTAGTTTCAGAGTCCTATATAGGGCTAGTTTCAGAGTCCTATATAGGGCTAGTTTCAGAGTCCTATATAGGGCTAGTTTCAGAGTCCTATATAGGGCTAGTTTCAGAGTCCTATATAGGGCTAGTTTCAGAGTCCTATATAGGGCTAGTTTCATACCAACAACTTTCACACTTTGCTCTTGCAAGCTTTCATGCTTTGAGCTCGCAAGCTTTCATGCTTTGCTCTCGCAAGCTTTCCTGCTTTGCTCTCGCAAGCTTTCCTGCTTTGCACTTGCAAGCTTTCATGCTTTGCTCTCGCAAGCTTTCCTGCTTTGCTCTCGCAAGCTTTCCTGCTTTGCACTTGCAAGCTTTCATGCTTTGCTCTCGCAAGCTTTCCTGCTTTGCTCTCGCAAGCTTTCCTGCTTTGCACTTGCAAGCTTTTATGCTTTGCTCTCGCAAGCTTTCCTGCTTTGCACTTGCAAGCTTTTATGCTTTGAGCTCGCAAGCTTTCATGCTTTGAGCTCGCAAGCTTTCATGCTTTGAGCTCGCAAGCTTTCCTGCTTTGCTCTCGCAAGCTTTCCTGCTTTGCACTTGCAAGCTTTTATGCTTTGAGCTCGCAAGCTTTCCTGCTTTGCACTTGCAAGCTTTTATGCTTTGAGCTCGCTAGCTTTCATGCTTTGAGCTCACAAGCTTTCCTGCTTTGCACTTGCAAGCTTTCCTGCTTTGCACTTGCAAGCTTTTATGCTTTGAGCTCGCAAGCTTTTATGCTTTGAGCTCGCAAGCTTTCATGCTTTGAGCTCGCAAGCTTTCATGCTTTGAGCTCGCAAGCTTTCCTGCTTTGCTCTCGCAAGCTTTCCTGCTTTGCACTTGCAAGCTTTTATGCTTTGAGCTCGCAAGCTTTCCTGCTTTGCACTTGCAAGCTTTCCTGCTTTGCACTTGCAAGCTTTTATGCTTTGAGCTCGCTAGCTTTCATGCTTTGAGCTCACAAGCTTTCCTGCTTTGAGCTCGCAAGCTTTTATGCTTTGCGCCCGCAAGCTTTTATGCTTTGCACTTGCAAGCTTTCATGCTTTGCTCTCGCAAGCTTTCCTGCTTTGCACTTGCAAGCTTTCATGCTTTGCTCTCGCAAGCTTTCATGCTTTGAGCTCGCAAGCTTTCCTGCTTTGCACTTGCAAGCTTTTATGCTTTGCGCCCGCAAGCTTTCACGCTTTTCGCTTGCAAGCTTTCACGCTTTGAACTCGCAAGCTTTCCTGCTTTGCGCTTGCAAGCTTTATTCTTTGCGCTCATAGTTCAGTTTTTTTTCAATAGCCTAGATCACATCCTTGAGTTGATCATTTTCTGATTAAAGATCAGGGCCCAATTTCATATGCTTACTGTAAGCAAAGAATCGACTCTATGGAAGCTGGAATTTCGTGCTTATGCAAGCGTATTTCAGGGGTTAGGGAGGAGTTTTTGCGTACTCCATGTTACTAGGCTTTCTTTCTAAACAGAAACTCGGCGCTTACCCAACAAGCAGAGAATGGTGATTGTAAGCACAGAATTCGGTGGTAAGCAGAGCCACTGAGCCCAGTTCTATATAGAGTCATTAGTATTTAAACTATGATTGTTCTACCGTCTTCATTCAGTGTTTGTGATGATGTCATGATGGACTTTGACGCTCTGGTAGCTGCGCAGACCGGTCTTGGGACAGCAGCCCTCATCGTTATGGACAAACAAGCCGACGTAGTCAACTGCATCGCTAGACTAATTACCTTCTACAAGCATGAGAGCTGCGGACAGGTATGCATACAGATTAACATCCATTTTAGACAGGCGCTCCATAGTGACGCCGAACCAAATTCTGATTAGATACATAATGTTCAACTACTGAAACAGTTAGGAGAGACTGGACGTGCTTGAAGTGGAAAAATCGACTGAAGCAGTCGTTCGGAAAGTCTCTGGAGCGCTTGTTATGTAAAGTTCGTCTGTTATGTAAAGTTCGTCTGTCTGAAACCAAAAATTGTTAGGGTCGACCTATTTGGTTCGGCGCAACTCTGGCGTGCCTGTCTGAATCAGACGTTACAAACACAATCATGACCCAATCCGCTGTATTTTCGGCATTCTGATGGTGTCACTTCTGTTTGCAGTACAGTTTTTAGTTGCTAAAATAAGACTGAAAAAAAAGAGTTATACCCACCTCAGAAGCAACTGAACATTGTGCCATGCACAGAAGTGACAGAACTTCGATTCAATTGTTCAGATGG
Organism: Asterias rubens; assembly: GCF_902459465.1. Lineage (NCBI taxonomy): Eukaryota > Metazoa > Echinodermata > Asteroidea > Forcipulatida > Asteriidae > Asterias > Asterias rubens. The sequence goes on from NW_022985705.1 coordinate 292,075, forward strand.
CTTATAGACCGTATTGAATAACCCCTTTTTGCTATGAAAGTCGCCATCTTGTAGGGAAAACCGTATAAGTTTCCAAATGCGTACATCAATGGAGCACGCAGCATGCAACATTCCCAGTTTGATTTCTACGGCACATGCATGCACACACGCTTGCGCGCACAGACGCCATCTTTTAGGTCAGATATTTGCACAGTGACGTCATATTCAATGAGGTCTATACCCCGAGAGTGATAAAGATATATTTTTTAAGAGTGCCCTTACATAGTAAAAAATAGGTGGATATCATACAGCCGCTTATAAGTACTTTGTAGAGACAAAGATTTGCAAATACCAAAACAATATTGTTTGTTGGGATGTTTTAGTTCATTCCTGACTTTCAAAGAAATTCAATCAAAATGGCCTTGAATCTTTTTTTTATAGTGACGAAAAATTGCTCTTTTAATTAATAATAATAATAATAAACCGTATTTATATAGCGCATAACACTAAAACAAAGTCCCTATGCGCTTTAAGGAAAACAAAATAAAGGAAGAATGAACCATCAAAGAAAGTTACTGAAAAGCGTTGAAAAGATGAGTTTTAAGGCGTTTTTTGAATGTGTCAACTGTGGAAGCATCCTTGACAGACTCGGGTAGGCCATTCCACAGTTCAGCTGCAGCTACTTGGAAAGAGCGAGCACCATAAGATTTTGTAACAGGGGTGGAAATGACAAGAAGAGACTTTGACTTAGAACGTAAATTTCTCGAAGGAATGTATTTGTGAACTAGGTCCTGGAGATAAATCGGGGCTGTGCCTTGCAAACATTGAAAAGTTAAAAGGAGAATTTTGAATTTAATTCTAGCTTGAACAGGTAGCCAATGAAGATTTTGTAGGATGGGAGTTATGTGATCACGTGGATGAGTGCATGTGACTAATCTAGCAGCTGAATTTTGAACTCGTTACAGTTTTTTAATAAGAGAATCCGGTAAACCAAAGAGAAGACTGTTGCAGGTGTCAATTCTGGACATGACGAGGGAATGAACAAGTGTTTCAGTAGTTTTGGTGTCGAGATATTTTCTTATGGAGCCGATTTTGTGAAGTGCGAAGGAAGCAGTCTTACAGATAAGGTTAACATGATTGCACATTGTGAGGTTTTTGTCAAAGATGACACCAAGATTCCTAGCAAATGAAACAGGATTGATGTTATCAAGAGGAGTACAGGCACGGTAACGGCTAGTGAAATGGAGAATTTCTGTTTTATCCTCATTTAATTTCAATCCATTATTGGTAGACCAGTTCTTAATATCTTTAATGCACAATTGAAGTTTGAGAACGCTGTTGGACAAGGGTCAGGTACATTTGCGTATCATCCGCATACAGCATGCAAGAAATGTCGTGATTTTTGATGATATCTTCAAGGGGAGAGGCGAACAAGGTAAACGCAAGAGGTCCTAAGACGGACCCCTGTGGAACACCCTGGGATGGAAAATGAGTGGCGGATTCATACTGGTCGATGACTACAGATTGCGATCTGTTTGTGATGTATGATCTGAACCAATTCAGAGAAAGATTCTGGATGCCAAATCTTTCCCGGAGTCGCTGTATCAGGACATCATGATGGATAGTGTCAAATGCTGACGAGTAATCAAGAAGAAGTAAGATTGCCTCTTCTCCCTTGTCAAGTGCCAAAAGTATGTCATTGTTTGTACACCCGGACAAGTGCCGTTTCACAGCTATGGTGTGATCGATATGCTGACTGAGAAGAAGGCTACAAGTTATTGCATGATAGATGTTCTATGATCTGAGAGATAGCAGCTCTTTCAACGATCTTTCCCAAAAAAGCTAAATTTGCCATAGGTCGTTAATTTTTCAGTTCCTCACTATCAAGTTGAACCTTCTTCAAGAGCGGAGAGATATTCACATGTTTAAGACGATTAGGAAAGTATCCTTCCTGGAAAGACATGTTGATGATACGAGTGATGATTGGAGACAATTCGAGAACACACTTTTTGACAAGATTGTAATGACTCATTGATTTTTGAAATTCAATGGCGTCACGTTACAAATCTTTAAAAAAGGGAGTCAATGTGTGGTGAAGAGGTTTTCAACTAGTGGTTTAAACTGGCCAGGTTCTTGATAATTATTTTATTGAGACAAACTCGAGTTAACTTTTTTTACTGGTGTTATATCATCGGTTCAAACACCACCACATGATGCCATCTCGACCAATCAGAATGGATAAATTGTCTTAGGTATTTATGAATATAAATTTAAACTGTTATCGCTTTTATTTTGGCAGTGCACACCATGCAGGGAAGGAACAGGCTGGATGGAAAAAATTATGGATAGATTTGGTGAGTTATTTTTATTTTGTATTTGGTAATGCACCCGATGATGCTACGCAATGGAACGTTTCGGTTGATATTTCCATCAGTTCTCCTACTGACAGGAATGAGCTCTGAAGTTGTTCTTGTCGCAACAAAACTGTTCACCACCAAGTCAGTCCAGAAAACTTTGAAAACTGTTCACCACCAAGTCAGTCCAGAAAACTTTGAAAACTGTTCACCACCAAGTCAGTCCAGAAAACTTTGAAAACTGTTCACCACCAAGTCAGTCCAGAAAACTTTGAAAACTGTTCACCACCAAGTCAGTCCAGAAAACTTTGAAAACTGTTCACCACCAAGTCAGTCCAGAAAACTTTGAAAACTGTTCACCACCAAGTCAGTCCAGAAAACTTTGAAAACTGTTCACCACCAAGTCAGTCCAGAAAACTTTGGTGTGTATACACAGGCTTGGAATTTAATTTTTTTCCATGTCGAAAGGGCTAGGCCATTTTTATTTGGCAAAGGGCACTTCCATTGGAAAATCTTAAATGGGAAACTTTTGAAGGGGCACTAAGGTCAACACCAGGGGCAACCGAGGCCATGGCCATTGTGTCATGCGTGTTATTTCAGGGGTGGATTTCACAAAAAGTTAAGACTAGTCTTATCCCAAGTAAGGACGAGTAACTTATCATAACTTAGGACTAGCCTTAGGTTTTTAATATCTGATAGGACTAGTCCTAAGTTAGACCTACGTGTAGTCCTAACTTAGGACTAGTCCTAAGTTAGACCTATGTGTAGTCCTAACTGTTTGGGAAATCAACCCTAGGCCTGTACACCGACATGAAGTGGATTTTACAAACGGTGCTTTGAATTTGTTTGTTTTGTGTCCGCAGTAACTGGTAACGCTAAACCTGATGAAATAGACATGCTGTATGAGCTTAGTAAGCAGATTGAGGGACATACCATCTGTGCGTTGGGTGATGGAGCAGCATGGCCTGTACAGGTGAGTCACAACTCAAAGTTCAAGATTCACAGTCTCCTGACGATGACTAGAGCAAGCTAGTCAAATAGCACCTGCACTAATGATGTCACTTTTGCTTAAAATAGGCGGCTGTCAGACAAATATGCCAAACCACCTATATGCAATTGCCATCACTGCGTCGTCGAAGAGCCACATTGCACTAGTACAGTGTAGTTAGTCGAGGGTTAACATACAATTTAGATGTACGTGCGAGTCAGTGAAATAGACACTTTTGTCTTAATAGCTTCTATTCTTAGTATCAGTGTGGAATGCTATTGTTGGACCAGATTCAGAACTTACTACGCTACAGTGAAGTTAACGAGAAGTCCCCTAGTTCCTCTAACATGACTAAGTGCAAGTTAGTCTCAGCCGATTTCCTACCTTCCACCCAGGTAGTAGTTAAAAAGCAAGGCAGTTCGTTTTAGAACTGAGAAGTTCTAAAAGTCTCCTCTGCTGTATTAGAGAAGTCTCCCGAGTTTAAATTAACTCTGAAAACATCTTGTTTTTTTCTTCGCTTCTTCAGGGATTGATTCGTCACTTCCGTCCAGAGCTGGAAAGCCGGATGCAAAGATTTCATGAGCAACAACAAAAGCAAAAAGCTGCTTCTTCATCGTAGGAAAGTAACGGAACTTCTTGAAGACAATGGTTTAGCAAACCAAAGACTTACAGGAGGAATAAATAAACGATTAATCAACATGTACATTAAATTTTTGTCTTCAGTAATAGTAGCAATACAAGAAAAATTTGAGTGATTTTATGACCTCATCTTAAAAATTTACACTGGTAGTGAATTTTTGTGATTTTATGAAAAAAGCAACATTTCAAATTTCTTCCCATTTTTCTTTAACGTGTTTTTCTGTTTTTGGGGTACTTAACACCACAGATGAATTTATCATAATATTTATAATTTGTTTATGATACATACCGCTTGACAAAACTAGCTCCCAATGGATTGCACATAACTTCATTGACCACTATCTTTAATGAAACGTGCTGGTGTGAAAGGCAATCATTGGCTTAGAATTGTGCGCAGCGCGTACACACTAGCACTTTTCCATTTTTTTCATCATAATGGTCGATGACGCTTTGTCTAATCCATCTTTTGACCCCTTGCACGCAAGACACACGGGGAGTGTGCCACACTCGCTATTTTGGTGGTCAATAGCTTCACATGTAAACGCAGCGTCGCCTCAAATGCACACTTCACTGAAAAAGCCTGATGACATTGACCACCAAAATGGTGCATTCAAGGTTATTCTGATGTTGACGTCAGGTGAATTGGGCCAATAAATGCTATCTCTTAGGGGAATATCCAAAATGGGGAAAAATTAATATGCAGGAAGGGTAGTCTAAACAAGGGAAAGTTTAGGCTTAGTTGGTCATCGGAGTTGCGAGAGAGTAATGAAAGGCTTCAGGCCTGAAGTCTTTTAAATTTACTGAGAAAATACCTCTTTCTCACAAACCATGTTACTTCAGAGGGAGCCATTTCTCACAAAGTGTTATACTATCAGCTCTCCATTACTCATTGCCAAGTAAGTTTGTATGCCTACGATTATTTTGAGTAAATACCAACAGTGTGCGTGCCATTAATAGTAGTTATTTTTGAATGCGTTTTTGATCATTTCTTGTGAGGTAACATAATGGTTTACATGCTTTGTGAATAAATCAAACTATTTCGGTGTTGTAAGTCATGTGTTGCGTTAGTTTTTGTTTGAAATTGCTGTTTCCAATTTACCCCTTTGTGATTTGTCTCAATATTAAATGTTTTAAATATGCAAGGCTAACCCCTTGTGATTTCCTCAATATTTCCATTTTTAAATATGCAAGGCTTACCCCTTGTGATTTTTCTCAATATTTCCATTTTTTAATATGCAAGGCTAACCCCTTGTGATTTTTCTCAATTCTTTTGTATTTCCGATTTTAAATATGCAAGGCTAACCCCTTGTGATTTTTCTCAATATTTCCATTTTTAAATATGCGAGGCTTACCCCTTGTGATTTTTATCAATAATTCCGTTTTTAAATATGCAAGGCTTACCCCTTGTGATTTTTCTCAATAATTCCGTTTTTAAATATGCAAGGCTTACCCCTTGTGATTTTCCTCAATATTTCCATTTTTAAATATACAAGGCTTACCCCTTGTGATTTTTCTCAATATTTCCATTTTTAAATATGCAAGGCTAACCCCTTGTGATTTTCTCAGTTTTTCCATTTATAAACATGCAATGCTTACCCCCTTGTGATTTTTCTGAATATTTCCATTTTTAAATATGCAAGGCTAACCCCTTGTGATTTTTCTCAATATTTACATTTTTAAATATGCAAGGCTAACCCCTTGTGATTTTTCTCAATATTTTCATTTTTAAATATGCAAGGCTAACCCCTTGTGATTTTTCTCAATATTTCCATTTTTAAATATGCAAGGCTAACCCCTTGTGATTTTTCTCAATATTTCCATTTTTAAATATGCAAGGCTAACCCCTTGTGATTTTTCTCAATATTTCCATTTTTAAATATGCAAGGCTAACCCCTTGTGATTTTTCTCAATATTTCCATTTTTAAATATGCACGGCTAACCTCTTGTGATTTTTCTTTTTTGTTTTTCGTTTTTAAATATGCAAGGTTGACCTCATGTGATTTTTCTCAATAATTCCGTTTTTAAATATGCAAGGCTTACACCTTGTGATTTCTCTCAATAATTCCGTTTTTAAATATGCAAGGCTTACCCCTTGTGATTTCCTCAATATTTCCTTTTTTAAATATGCAAGGCTTACCCCTTATGATTTTTCTCAATATTTCCATTTTTAAATATGCAAGGCTTACCCCTTGTGATCTTTCTCAATAATTCCGTTTTTAAATATGCAAGGCTTACCCCTTGTGATTTCCTCAATATTTCCATTTATAAATATGCAAGGCTTACCCCTTGTGATTTTTCTCAATAATTCCGTTTTTAAATATGCAAGGCTTACCCCTTGTGATTTTTCTCAATAATTCCGTTTTTAAATTTGCAAGGCTTACCCCTTGTGATTTCCTCAATATTTCCTTTTTTAAATATGCAAGGCTTACCCCTTATGATTTTTCTCAATATTTCCATTTTTAAATATGCAAGGCTTGTGATTTTTCTCAATAATTCCGTTTTTAAATATGCAAAGCTTACCCCTTGTGATTTTTCTCAATAATTCCATTTTTAATAATGCAAGGCTTACCCTTTGTGATTTTTCTCAATAATTCCGTTTTTAATAATGCAAGGATTACCCCTTGTGATTTTTCTCAACCATTCCGTTTTTAAATATGCAAGGCTTACCCCTTGTGATTTTTCTCAATAATTCCGTTTTTTAAATATGCAAGGCTTACCCTTTGTGATTTTTCTCAATAATTCCGTTTTTATATATGCAAGGCTTACCCCTTGTGATTTTTCTCAATAATTCCGTTTTTAAATATGCAAGGCTTACCCCTTGTGATTTTTCTCAATCATTCCGTTTTTAAATTTGCAAGGCTTACCCCTTGTGATTTTTCTCAATAATTCCGTTTTTTAAATATGCAAGGCTTACCCCTTGTGATTTTTCTCAATAATTCCGTTTTTAATAATGCAAGGCTTACCCCTTGTGATTTTTCTCAACAATTCAGTTTTCAATAATGCAAGGCTTACCCCTTGTGATTTTTCTCAATAATTCCGTTTTCAATAATGCAAGGCTTACCCTTTGTGATTTTTCTCAATATTTCCATTTTTAAATATGCAAGGCTAACCCCTTGTGATTTTTCTCAATATTTCCATTTTTAAATATGCACGGCTAACCTCTTGTGATTTTTCTTTTTTGTTTTTCGTTTTTAAATATGCAAGGTTGACCTCATGTGATTTTTCTCAATAATTCCGTTTTTAAATATGCAAGGCTTACACCTTGTGATTTCTCTCAATAATTCCGTTTTTAAATATGCAAGGCTTACCCCTTGTGATTTCCTCAATATTTCCTTTTTTAAATATGCAAGGCTTACCCCTTGTGAGTTTCTCTATATTTCCTTTTTTAAATATGCAAGGCTTACCCCTTATGATTTTTCTCAATATTTCCATTTTTAAATATGCAAGGCTTACCCCTTGTGATCTTTCTCAATAATTCCGTTTTTAAATATGCAAGGCTTACCCCTTGTGATTTCCTCAATATTTCCATTTATAAATATGCAAGGCTTACCCCTTGTGATTTTTCTCAATAATTCCGTTTTTAAATATGCAAGGCTTACCCCTTGTGATTTTCTCAATAATTCCGTTTTAAATTTGCAAGGCTTACCCCTTGTGATTTCCTCAATATTTCCTTTTTTAAATATGCAAGGCTTACCCCTTATGATTTTTCTCAATATTTCCATTTTTAAATATGCAAGGCTTGTGATTTTTCTCAATAATTCCGTTTTTAAATATGCAAAGCTTACCCCTTGTGATTTTTCTTAATAATTCCATTTTTAATAATGCAAGGCTTACCCTTTGTGATTTTTCTCAATAATTCCGTTTTTAATAATGCAAGGATTACCCCTTGTGATTTTTCTCAACCATTCCGTTTTTAAATATGCAAGGCTTACCCCTTGTGATTTTTCTCAATAATTCCGTTTTTTAAATATGCAAGGCTTACCCTTTGTGATTTTTCTCAATAATTCCGTTTTTATATATGCAAGGCTTACCCCTTGTGATTTTTCTCAATAATTCCGTTTTTAAATATGCAAGGCTTACCCCTTGTGATTTTTCTCAATCATTCCGTTTTTAAATTTGCAAGGCTTACCCCTTGTGATTTTTCTCAATAATTCCGTTTTTTAAATATGCAAGGCTTACCCCTTGTGATTTTTCTCAATAATTCCGTTTTTAATAGTGCAAGGCTTACCCCTTGTGATTTTTCTCAACAATTCAGTTTTCAATAATGCAAGGCTTACCCCTTGTGATTTTTCTCAATAATTCCGTTTTCAATAATGCAAGGCTTACCCTTTGTGATTTTTCTCAATAATTCCCTTTTTATATATGCAAGGCTTACCCCTTGTGATTTTTCTCAATAATTCCGTTTTTATAATATGCAAGGCTTACCCCTTGTGATTTTTCTCAATCATTCCGTTTTTAAATTTGCAAGGCTTACCCCTTGTGATTTTTCTCAATAATTCCATTTTTAATAATGCAAGGCTTACCCTTTGTGATTTTTCTCAATATTTACCCCTTTGTAATTTTTCTCAATATCAAATTGTTAAATATGCAAGGCCAATAACCCCTTGTGATTTTCTCAGTTTTCATTTTTAATTATGCAAGGCTTACCCTTTGTGATTTTTCTCAATATTTTCATTTGTAAACAAATTTAAAAAAATGCAAGGCTTACACCTTGTTTTCTCAATATTTCAATTTTTGTATATGCAAGGCTAACCCCTGGTGATATTTCTCAATATTTTCATCTTAAAAATGCAAGACTAACCCCTTGTGATTTTTGTTTTTCACTTTTAAATATGCAAGGTTGACCTCATGTGATTTATCTCAATATTTGCATTTTAAATGTGATTTTTCTCAATAATTCCGTTTTCAATAATGCAAGGCTTACCCCTTGGGATTTTTCTCAATAATTCCGTTTTAAATTTGCAAGGCTTACCCTTGTGATTTTTCTCAATAATTCCGTTTTGAAATATGCAAGACTTACCCCTTGTGATTTTTCTCAATATTTACCCCTTTGTGATTTTTCTCAATAAATTACATTGTTAAATATGCAAGGCCAATAACCCCTTGTGATTTTCTCAGTTTTCCATTTTAAATATGCAAGGCTTACCCCTTGTGATTTTTCTCAATATTTCCGATTTTAATTATGCAAGACTTGCCCCTCGTGATTTTTCTCAATATTTCCATTTTTAAACAAATTTTTAAAAATGCAAGGCTTACACCTAGTTTTCTCAATATTTCAATTTTTTAAAATGCAAGGCTTACCCCTTATGATATTTCTCAATATTTGCATCTTAAATATGCAAGGCTTACCCCTTGTGATTTTTCGCATTTGTTTTTTCATTTTTAAGTATGCAAGGCTTACCACCTCGTAAATGTTATCAATATTAAGTTTTAATTATGC